>NC_079190.1:216107273-216407273 GCF_029499605.1 Hyla sarda | reverse complement strand
TAGTTTTATCGGTACAATTTTTTTTTAATTGGACTTTTCAATTGCTTTTTAGATATTTTTTATTGTATTTGAAGTGACCAAAAATGTGCAAATCTGGTTAGTGCACTATTACGACTTTTGGGGCCCCACTTTTGATTTTGCCTAGGGCCACGCTAAGCCTAAAACCGTCCGTGACCCTAAGTGCTTATTCACATGGACGGATCCGCAGTGTATTTTACGCTGTGGATCTGCCGGAAATGGACCCTACAGTGCTGCCTCCATCTGTGTCTGCTCATAGCGGCAATCCACCGCTACGAGCACACACGCTTCAAGGTGCATGTTCGCCGTGCATGCTCAGTATACTTGCACACATTGCAGCCGCTCCTCCTGTTCCCTGAGCTAAGCCCAGAGCAGCTGCAATGTGTGCGAGTATACTGTGCATGCGTGCGGCGAACATCCACATCAAAATGTGTCTGTTCGTTGCGACGGATTGCCGCTATGAGCAGGCACAGATGGAGGCAGCACTGTAGGGTCCATTGTTGGCGGATCCGCACCGTAAAATACGCTGCAGATCCGTCCGTGTAAATGAGCCCTAAGGACACAAGGCGTACATGTACGAACAGTCCCTGCTCCCACTGTGTTGTATAAATCATTAGCAGGAACCTTCGGCTAATGCCAGACATCACCAATCAGGCTGATGTCCAAATAGGAGTGGGGCAGAGATATGGCCAGGGTCCGACTGGGGGCCCTTGCTTTATTTGGTCTGGGGGCCCTGAGTGTTGTCAGTCTGCCCCTGAGTAGAGGCGTATACATGGGTAACAGAGGGGTGTAGAGGAGTGTACATGGCTAACAGAGGAGTGTACATGGGTGACAGAGGGTTGTAGAGGAGTGTACATGGGTGACAGAGGGGTGTAGGGGGTGAGAGAGGGGTGTACATGGGTGACAGTGGGGTGCAGAAGAGTGTACATGGGTGGCAGAGAGGCGTAGAGGAGTGTACATGGGTGGCAGAGGGGTGTAGAGGAGTGTACATGGGTGATAGGGGGCATAGGTGGTGGCAGAGGGGTGTACAGGAGTGTACATGGATAGCAGAGGGGTGTAGAGAGGTGTAGAAGAGTGAACATGGGTGACGGGGGGCATGACAAGGTGGTAAGGAAGGGGTGGACAGGAGTGACAAAGGGACAGAGGGGTGAATAGGGGATGGCAATGGAGAGTGAATATGGGTGACAGGGGGATGGACAGGGGTGACAGAGAGGTGGATAGAGGGGTGGCCAAGGTGGACATGGATGACAGGAGGGTGACAAGGGGGTAAAAGATGGGTGGACAGGAGTGACAGAGAGGGGTGGACTGGGGTGAAAAAGGGACAGAGGGTTGAATGGGGGGGTGGACAGGGGGGGTGAACATTGGTGACAGGGGGGTAGACAAGGGAGACAGGGGGCGTGAACAGGGGTAACAGGGGGTCAGAGGGGTGAACAGGGGGTGGACATGGTTGACAGAGGGGTAGACTGGGGGGTGGATGGGGGGTGAACATGGGTGACAGAGGGACAGGGGTGACAGAGGCGGTGGCCAAGGTAGACATGGATGACAGAGGGGGTGGACATGGGAGACAGGGGGGTAGGACGAACAGGGGTGACAGGGGGGTGGACAAGGATGACAAGGGGGGTAAACGAGGCGTGACTAAGGGACAGAGGGGTGAATAGGAGGGGGGACATAGGGGTGAACATGGGTGACAGGGGATAGACAAGGGAGACAGGGGCGTGAACAGGGGTTACAGGGGGTTACAGGGGTGAATAGGGGGTGGACATTGTTGACAGAGGGGTAGACTGCGGCGGTGGTCAGAGGGTTGCCCGGGGGGGGGGGACGTGGGTGACAGGGGTGGCCAAGGTGGACATGGACGACAGGGGGGATGGACATGGGAGATAGGGGGATGGACAAGGGGGTTAAAAGGGGTGACGGGGTGAACAAGGGGTGTAGACATGGGTGACAAGGATGTGGTCAGTGGTGGACAATGGAGAGTAAACATGGGTGACGGGGGATGGACAGGGGTGACAGAGAGGTGGATAGGGGGGTGGCCAAGGTGGACATGGATGACAGGAGGGTGACAAGGGGGTAAAATAGGGGTGGACAGGAGTGACAGAGAGGGGTGGACTGGGGTGACAAAGGGACAGAGGGGTGAATGGGGGGGGGGGGACATGGGAGACGGGGGGGGTGGACATTAGAGACAGGGGGTCAGAGGGGTGGACTTGCATGACAAAGGGACAGAGGTGAATAGGGGGTGGACATGGGTTACAAAGGGATAGACTGGGGGGGGGGGGATGGGGGGTGAACATGGGTGACAGAGGGATGGATATGGGAAACAGGGGGTGGGGTGAACAGGGGTGACAGGGGGGTGGACAAGGATGACAAGGGGGGTAAAAGAGGGGTGAAAAAGAGACAGAGGGGTGAATAGGAGGGGGGATATGGGGGTGAACATGGGTGACAGGGGGGGTAGACAAGGGAGACAGGGGCGTGAACAGGGGTGACAGGGGGTCAGAGGGGTGACAGAGGGGTAGACGGGGCAGAGGTCAGAGGGTTGCTCGGGAGGGGGGGGACGTGGGTGACAGGGGTGGCCAAGGTGGACATGGATGACAGTGGGGATGGACATGGGAGATAGGGGGATGGTCAAGGATGACAAGGAGGTTAAAAGGGGTGACAAGGGTAAACAAGGGGTGAATAGGGGTGTGGACATGGGTGATGGGGTAGATTGGGGGGTAGACTGGGGGGGGGCGAACATGGGTGACGGGGTCAGAGGGGTGGACAGGCGTGACAAGGGGGTAAAAGAGGGGTGGACAGGGGTGACAAAGGGACAGAGAGGTGAATAAGGGGTGGACATGGGTGACAGAGGGGTAGACTGGGGGTTGGTCAGAGGGGTGGATGGGGGGTGAACATGGGTGACAGAGGGATGGACAGGTGTGACAGAGGGGTGGCCAAGGTGGACATGGATGACAGGGGGGGGTGAATAGGGGGATGGACATGGGTGACGGGGTAGACTGGGGGGTGGACATGGCTGACGGGGGGGGGGGGTAACAGAGGGGGGGGAAAGGGTACAGTACCTTAAGCAAGCCGGCACGGGACGCAGCTTGCAGTTCAACGGCATCTTGTAGTAGGGCACCATTTTTGTCTTACTACGCCGCAGGGGAGAGGGGGACAGAGGGGGGATGCTGTGTGCGTAGTACGCACGCACGCTTCCCTTCTCCCCTGCGGCGTTGTGAGTCACAGACGCGAAGGCTGGGGCGGGAAAAAAAATTCAAAATTCACGGCAAAATCCTGCGGCATTGGGGTGGCACAAGGGGCCCCCTCTGCCCCCCCCTAGCGACACCATTGTGTGATATGTGACATATTATCCTGAGCATTCAATGTATCTGTTATAACGGACATGCGATGAATGAGATTCATTATTTATTATCATAGGAAAATAAACTAGAAGTAGCATTTCTTACTAAGGATGGGAAAATCTATATAGTTGTACCCATTCCCGCTATAGGCCATATGGGGATGTCTTGGGAAGGAGTAACCAGCCTCGGGCGGGATTGTGATGACATCCCACTCCATACCATGGGGCCCCCAGCTGGAACCTTCAGCCTTGGGCCAGATTATATGAAGTGGGGCAGTACACAGGCATACAGCCTCCAGCCATGCACTGTACATGGCTGGAGGCTGTATGTCTGTGGGGAACACTGCCTACCTAATGTGGGGAAACACTGCCAGCTTAATGTGGGGGAACACTGCCTACCTAATGTGAGGGAACTGCAACCTAATGTGGGGGAACACTGCCAACCTAATGTGGGGGAACACTGCCAGCCTAATGGGGGGGGGGGGACACTGCCTGCCTAATGTGGGGGGAACACTGCCTGCCTAATGTGGGGGGAACACTGCCTGCCTAATGTGGGGGAGCACTGCATGCCTAATGTGGGGGAACACTGCCAGCCTAATGTGGGGAGAAGACTGCCAACCTAATGTGGGGGAACACTGCCAGCCTAATGTGGGGGAGCACTGTCTGCCTAATGTGGGGGAACACTGCCAGCCTAATGTTGGGGACCACTGCCTACCTAATGTGTGGGGAACACTGCCAATGTAATACGGGGCCGCTGCAGTATACTGGAAGGGGGCATTCAAACCCCACATGACGCGGCAGCGTCATAGAGATACATAGAGGGGGCATGTCTGCCACAGCTTCCTGCTGGGGACAACATTGCACTTCCTGCAGACTGCATGGCCCTGTACAGGAGATCGCGGGGGGTTCCAGTGGTCGGACCCCTTGCAATCTATAACTTATCCCCTATCCTTCGGATAGGGCATCATTTATATTGCACTACAGTTTTTCTTTAACATATTGCTATCACAAATTCAAATTAAGTCTCACTAAGAAATATAGATTAATAATAGGAATAAAACAGCTCTCTACTGAATAGTTCAGTCTTACAACTGCCTTGAAGGCCTAGTCCCAAATCCGAAGATTCTGAAACTTATTTTATGGCTTGAAATGTCACCTCCTGTAGGTTCAAAGCACTTTGCAAGCAGAAATGGGCTTTGATGCATTATGACAGTTCCAATATTTAGTCACTGCAGCAGGGATAAATAGTAGCAGAATTTGGATTCCCAGAATCCTGTTGTGTGCAAGAGAAGTGAAACATGCTGCAGGCCCAGGCTGTGGGGGATACAAGAGCTATCGGGGCATTGTAGGACAGTAAACAGTAACATGACAGCTGGAAGAAAATTCAACCTAAAATAAGGCAGACATAAAACAGC
Source organism: Hyla sarda (assembly GCF_029499605.1). Lineage (NCBI taxonomy): Eukaryota > Metazoa > Chordata > Amphibia > Anura > Hylidae > Hyla > Hyla sarda. The sequence continues at coordinate 216,402,509 of NC_079190.1, read as the reverse complement.
AGTGCATCACAGGAGTTAAATATAGCTCCATTGAACAATGCTGATAAGGCTCTTAATTAGATTAGCCCACAAAACTATTATTTTCTTTGTAATTTGATTATAGAGCATTCTAGTGAAATTAAAAAGGGAAACAGGCAGCATACATGAAGACGTGAAAACACATATATCCATGTTTGATTTCGGGGTTTTAATTATTTCTTTTAACACTACAGTTAGTCTTAAGGGATAAAAATGTTTGCTATTTTTCAAGGTTGGATGTCTTGAATTTACTTACTAGATGAGAGCAGTTAAAACGGTGTGAAAGCAGTGTTAAAGATCATCCCTGTGACGTGCAGTCAATAACCTCTTTGCACCAGTCAAAGCTTGTTTGCTGGAAAGACTAGCCAAGATAAAGGTACAGAAACAATACAATCTTCAACTTGAATAAAATATTGCTTATATTTATTCATTTTTTTTTTTGTGTTTGTAAAATCCAAAACATGCAGTGGTAAATATTGTTACTGTACAGAAAGGATCTTACCTTAAGGTTATTTTACCATGGACAGACGGCTTGATATACTGGTGCTGGGTATAAGGAGCCTTTACATGGCCAAATGGTTGTAAATGGAGGACCACACAAATAATTGCTAGATCATTTGTGGGGTCTCTTCCTTTACATTATTCCCTGTTTACACAGGTAGATGTGTGATCGACTAACAATGATTTTGCAGTGCATCACAACCCCAGAAATCGCTCACTGAAGAGTTGTGTTCATCTGTTTTCCCTTAGTCCCATCAGCAGCACAATGATGGGGGTAATTCCACCCCTATGTACTGATAGGAAAGAAAGAATTATTAATGAAATTAATACTAATACTACCTCTCACCCTGTGTTTATTGTAACACACTGGACTCGGGCCTCTGTCACCGGCCGTGAGCGCAGCGTCCCCGTCCCTTACCTTGCTCCACTCCTGCTGCTGCTGCTTCCTCTCAGCGCACACGTCCCCGTCACCTGTCACCATTTTATAAGTTTTTTGCACCTCCCACACCCCCCTGCCGGATCTTCGGTGCTCATTGGCTAAGAGAAAGCGTTCCCATTGCCTGTTTTGTCTACCCGTGTTTACAGACCTTCCTGCTATGTTTCTTGACTCCGAACCTTTGTGGCCTGCCTAGACCTTCTGCTACGTTGACTACGCCTCTGCCTCAACCTCCGGTACACCTCTTTGCCCAGTTACCTGTGTGGTTGAGCCGTGTCGGGGATAGCGACCTGGGTGTCGCCTGCCGCAGTAAATCCATCCTGCTTTGCGGCGGGCTCTGGTGAAGACCAGCGGCACCTTAGACTCTGCTCCCCGATACGGTCATCAGCCACACAGGTAGAGGATCCACATCCAGTTTCTTGACCTCCCGCATTCAGGTGCGTGACATTTCTTATAAAGTAACCTCACTAGGGCGGGAAGCTTGTGCTTTTAATGGGACTAAGGGAAAACAGATTAAAGTAAGTGTAAATATACTCTTCTCTTGTGTCCCACAGCAGCACAGTAGTAGGAATTTAGCAAATGGGAACCCCATAAGGAGGGCCTTCTTTTCTATTGAAACTCAAAATTGACTATTTGGAGCTATATACTCTTAAAACCTTAACTGTATTGTAATTTTTATCTATCAGTATCAGAGTTTATTCAGTGCAAGAAGCTGACACTGCACCAGAAGAGTGGGCTCTAACAAAATTAATCAATTAGTTGTGACCAATATAACTTAGGGTAAAAGCTTCTTAATCCATGTACCCAAAGTAGGAGATGCAGTTTAGCCATTGAGTCTCTTAGAAAAGGAGAATTATTAAATTCTCAACTTCTTGACATCTTTACTTAGCTCTCGAAAACTAGGTAATAGAAACTACATTCCTCATGGGAGAAAGGCTTTGGACAGAACACTGGTGTCACATAAGGACAGGGAATAAGGAAAGCCCTGCACTCAGCCGCAGCCCCTGTCCCGTCCTATTGCATATACGTCCTAAGCGGTGAATCCACAGCCCATAAACACAGTCCCTTCCTAATTTAAAGTGCTGAGACGTCAAGTCAAAATAACAAATGACAAAAACACAGTAAAAGGTCAGGGAAACAGTCAGGGGTAGCAAAGGTATACAAACACTAAAACTAATACAGAGAGAGACAAACGAACAGATAAATCAAAGTTAACAAGTTGAGGTCAGAACCGAAAGGACTAGAGAAATGCTGAATCAATAAGCGCAGGGTTAACCAAGAAACACAGCTAGAATACAGTCAGAATACCAGAATACAGAATACAATACTGAACATGCTAGCTTCAGAAGTTACTTATTTTACAGGCAACAAGTGAATGAACCAGGCAGACTTAAATACTCAGGACTAGCAGGGTGGGGATGTAAGATGGGATCTGAATGGATAAAGAAACAACAGAGGGGATAGGCTAGGGCATCGCCTAAGCAACTACAAGCTAAGCCAGAAATGTTTAGAAAAGTTTAAACCTTCTGACTAAACTGGGACAAGTTATTACAACTGGAAGGAGATTACCTCATTACAGTTTATCAAAGGAACATTGGAGTGACATGATGCAACCTTAGTAAGAGCCTGTCAAAGGGGTTATACAGCATTGGAGACAAGGATTGCAGTTCTTTTATACTCTTAGCAGATGTTATGACCAGGAAGAACTGGATTGAACTACCAACTTCTTAAGTGAACCACCAAAAGATTCAGTCCTGAACTGTGATAAAGTCTTGATGACTGCAATAGAGAGCCCACTGGATTCACCTATGGGTTGAACACTTTCAGGTTGTCAGGCTGACTATCATCAGTTCTTACTAGAGTTAAGTGCCTAGACACCCAAAGTTGTGAACTGTGAGGAAGCCTCCAATAACACCACTGAGTAATTTAAATGAGTTGGAAAAACCCATGATCTCTTTAACCAGCATGGTATGATGGCTATTACTGTGGCCTGGCATGTGCTCGAAGATCTTCGATTCAGAGGTGATTTTCCCAGAACTATTAGACTCCAACTCAGTGGACATTCATAACTTCAAGGGAGACAGATGTGTAGGTTTAGCTCTGTCCATAAATTGATCCACTTCACTGAGAAGGGTTTCTACTCAAGTGTCACTCTGCTATTTGAACACTGATATTATGTTGTCCAAGCATACATTGACTTCTTCACCCTGGATGTGAAGCAAAAGTTAAAAAGAACATATTTTATGACTCTGGGTATCTTTTGGAATGCATGACATTGATAGCTATAGGATACTCCGAGAACCCCAGATAGCATACTCCTCCAGGTATGCTCCCAGCTCAGTAGTAAACAGTATATAGACAGGCTGGATCCACGATCTATCATTCTTGAGGAATAGGTGAATTTGAAATGACAGGGTGCATCTACTGTTTAATCATAGGTTCAGGATCTCTATCTGCAGTTTCTGTCCTAAGGCCTAAGACTATGAAAACTACTGTTAAGGAAGAGAATGCTTCCTGGAAAGTTATAACATAGCCTAAGGATGACTTTTGTTCCTGAATGTAACAATGTTAGACTTCCCATTTTTATTATCCAACAATGTTGAATAAACTGGACAAATATTTAAAGAGGGTGCATCGGTATGTTTTTGGTAGAGACTATAATTAGTCATTTGTCCAAGGTATGGAACTATAGATATCACCTGTTATAATATCACCTGAGTTCTCTAAAGGCAGCTATTGTGGACAACACCATAGCAAATGTGCAAAAGTGTGAGGAGCCAAGGATCCCAAATGTAAAAGATGTGCATGGCGAGTGCCTGGCACTGCATCTTATGGGCACAACTATCAACTACTCTGCACTGAGCTGAGGAGAGCAAACTTAAGAAGAGACTACTCCTTAAAGGGGACATTCAAGTCTAATAAGAGCTCATTAGGCTAATTAGGCATTAGATCATTTCTGTATATCTTGCAAAGTTTTGTCCATTTTAAGGGTTCTAGGTCCCCTGGAGGTAGACACGAGCTAATTCCAGCTGTCATTGCTGTAGATCTTGCAAAGCTCTGTCCATTCTACATGCCTTAGGCCCCCTAGAGGTGGACACAATCTCATTTCAGCCATCATAACTGTATATTTTGCAAATCTTTGTCTAATTTAAAGGTCCTTTGCCTGCTAGAGGTGGACACTTGAGCTTATTTCAGCATTATTGCTGTATATCTTTCAAAGGTTTCTACATTTTAACCCCTTAAGGACTCAGGGTTTTTCCGTTTTTGCACTTTCGTTTTTTCCTCCTTACCTTTTAAAAATCATAACCCTTTCAATTTTCCACCTAAAAATCCATATTATGGCTTATTTTTTGCGTCACCAATTTTACTTTGCAGTGACATCAGTCATTCTACCCAAAAATTCACGACGAAATGAAAAAAAAAATAATTGTGCGACAAAATCGAAGAAAAAATGCCATTTTGTAACTTTTGGGTGCTTCCGTTTCTACGCAGTGCATATTTCGGTAAAAATGACACCTTATAATTATTCTGTAGGTCCATACGGTTAAAATGATACCCTACTTATATAGGTTTGATTTTGTCGTACTTCTGGAAAAAATCATAACTACATGCAGGAAAATTTATACGTTTAAAAATATCCTCTTCTGACCCCTATAACTTTTTATTTTTCCATGTACAGGGCGGTATGAGGGCTCATTTTTTGCGTATTTTTATTGGTATGATTTTTGTTTTGATCTGACTTTTTGATGACTTTTCAATGGTATAAAAAGTGACCAAAATACGCTTTTTGGACTTTGGAATTTTTTTGCGCGTACGCCATTGACCGTGCGGTTTAATTAATGATATATTTTTATAGTTCGGTCATTTACGCACGCGGCGATACCACATATGTTTATTTTTATTTAGACTGTTTTATTTTTTTTATGGGAAAAGGGGGGTGATTCAAACTTTTATTAGGGAAGGGGTTAAATGACCTTTATTAACACTTTTTTTTTACTTTTTTTTTTTGCAGTGTTATAGGTCTGCACACAGTGATCTCTCATCCTGATCACAGGCATGTATTAACACGCCTGTGATCAGTGTTATCGGCGTTTGACGGCTCCTGCCTGGATCTCAGGCACGGAGCAGTCATTTGTCGATCGGACACCGAGGAGGCAGGTAAGGGCCCTCCCGGTGTCCTGCAAGCTGTTCGGGACGCCGCGATTTCACCGTGGCGGTCCTGAACAGCCCGACTGACTAGCCGGGATACTTTCAGCTTTGACTGCCGCTTCTAAAGGCTTAATACCGCACATCGCCGCGATCGGCGATGTGTGGTATAAGCCACGGGTCCCGGCCGTTGATGAGCGCCGGGGCCGACGCCATGTAATGCAGGGTCGCAGCGCGACCCCGCTTCATATCGCGGGAGCCGGCGCAGGACGTAAATATACGTCCTGCGTCGTTAAAGGGTTAAAGGCCCTAGGACCTAGGATCCCTAGAGGGGGCGCTGGGTCATCCAGAAATGAACACTTGAGCTCATCTAATCCACTTTTAGTTAGAAGAGAAAGATCTTCATCTAGAATTCATTTAGGCTTTCTTGAGGGAAAAAAAAACAGATTGACTCCTTATCAGTATGGATTCTTGGACACGGCCCCTGCATCATACAGGAAGGGTTTAAAACTTCAACAGTTCATGAGGACAACACTCAACATTCTTGACATCCCCTGCATGAGGACAACACTCATCCAAGGGACATCACAATCCCTGCAACTATAGTGCTGTTATCTAGAGGTTGCTTTCATTCCTCCTGAACCTGTGTCACCACAAAAGCTAAACAAACATAATCATTTTTTTTAAACAAGAAGCCAAAAAGTAAGCATAACTGGTTTCATGGGAGCACAATACCTATGAGTACCACAGAAATATAGTACAACCAAGTGCATGCTGCACTTAACCTCTTAAGGACCCAGGGCCTGTATGCCAAGTCCTCTCCCTTTCTATAATGCAGGGCCACGGCGTGGCCCCGCGTCATAGCGGGTCGGGCCTGGCCTCTAACAACGCGGTGAAGATGCGGTGTTCAAAGTTGATCGCTGCATCTAAAGTGAAAGGAAACTACTCCCGGCTAGCTCAGTGGGCTGTTCGGGACCAGGCATGAGCAGTCAAGCGGCAGAATCATTGATCAATGTTATCCTATGGGATAACAATGATCAATGTAAAAGATCAGTGTGTGCAGTGTTAATAAAAAAAAAGTTAATAAGGATCATTTAACCCCTTCCCTAAAAAAAAAAGTTTGATTCAGTTTAAAGACATATTTCTCAATCTTCTGAATGTCCCTTGGGATGCTAAATTAAAATGCTTAGAGGGAAAGAAAAAAGGCATAATATCAGACTACAAACAGCACCTTCACAGATTGCCTTAAAACTTCTATCTGTCACCCCAATCATTGTGCTGCTGTGGGACACCAGGGAATGAACGTTTGATTGTTGTCAGTTGGTTGCTGGATATTTTACATGGGGTAATAAAGGCTCATTCTGATGCCATGTAAAACCCCATGTAAAAGGCACTTAGGCTGCCTTTCGCACTTGGAAGTATTTTGGAAGCTGCCACTTCTGGCTTTGGCTCAAAAACGTGCAGTGGCAGTTTTACAAAAAAAAACTGCCAAGCGGAAACACAGCCTTATGATGATATAATGTGGTGTCGGGGTGCGATGTGAGGTGTAGGGGGCAGATGGTGTTGCCCAGGGGTAGATGGTGTTAACCCCTTAGGGTTCAAGACACCAGGGCGTGGTTTGCCTATGTCACCTCCCCCACTATTTCACCAGCATCTTTAGTAAAACACATTCAAGTCACAAAGTCCCGTAAACTTTTCTGGCGCGAACTTTTTTGCATCAGCAATTTTTCTTGGACACAGTTCAGACTCAGACTAGGGCGAAGGACTTGTGGCTTTAATGCTATGGCACACACCCGTATCCCGTTTGTGATGCCAAAGATAGTTGTGGTGTCAGGGTGCAATGAGAGGTGTAGGGGGCAGATGGCGTTAACCCCTTAGTGTTCGTGTCGCCAGGGCTTGGTTTGCCTATGTAACCACCCGAAGGTAGCACCACTAGTCCGAGGTTAGGCAGGGCAAATAATTGTCCAATGCCAGTTTAGGTTAACGGTAGCTTTTGCCGGGGTAGAAAGATTGTACAGTTTTTACAGCTAGGCCAGGATCCCAGAGAAGTGACCAGTAACACAGGGGACATCGCAGCTTGTTGGGACTTGCAGTGACTTGACAGACTTTAACACAACCACGCTTACTATAATTGACTTGACTTGACTGAAGATAGGGACAGCAGACATAGATGACTTTACTTACTGACTTGTGGCTGCAATTTAGGCTTGAGGCCTCCAGGTGTGCTGGACACTGGCTCTGAGACATCTGGACTGGACTTGACCTCAGCAGAAAGGGTGTTGGAAGAGAGAGATTGTAGTACCTCCCCCTCTTATAAAGGGGGGCTTACAGGGAGCCCATAGGCTAGCTGTGGGTCATCTGGTCAGCTAATACTCTCTGGGTAACAAAACATGTGACTTTAACTTATGACAACCATTATCATGTGACTAATAATCATGTGACCATATCAAAGGTCCTTTACACTTTATGTACAACCTATACACTTTATGGAGGAACACTGCAGGTGAGCCCTGAGGACGTACAGGGACCCAACCAGACAGGACTGTAGGAACATATCCCGTACTGGGACATCATATATATATATATATATATATATATATATATATATATATATATATATATACAGTGCCCAAATATACCATTGCTGTGTAATGGTCAGAGGGTCATACCAAATAAACCTTGTTTGGTGCATGCAATGGACTACATGAATAATTTATAGGCATACCCGTTTTTGCAATATGGAACACAATGGCACACAGTATCATAATGTATACTTAAGTGTTTGTGTTTAGTTTTTTTTCTCAAGTAATACATCTCACTTTCTATCTTCAAGTTATAGGATGAGAGATTATCCTGACTATAAGCTCTTAACAAAGCCCAATAGCCAAATAACAGTGCTGTAATACGTTTTTAAATACCACTATATACAACAATAGTGTTGAACAGTTCCATTCCCAGATTAATACCTCTTTATGGTATTAAAGCCACAGTGCCCATACAATTAATCAACACATTATGTGATGAAATGAAGGGAGCCATTAAAAAGTACATCTTGTCCTGGAAAAAATAAACCCTCATATAGCTCTGTCAGCAGAAAAAAATGATGTCTCTTAGAAGGCAAGGGGAAAAAAACTAATATCATTTTAAAGAGATTTGTAAATTACTTCTATTTAAAAATCTTAACCCGTCCAGTACTTATCAGCTGCTGTATTTTCCAGAGGAAGTTCTTTTCTTTTTGAATGTCCTTTCTGTCTGACCACAGTGCTCTCTGCTGACACCTCTGTCCATTTTAGGAACTGTCCAGAGTAGGAGCAAATCCCCATAGGAAACCTATCCTTCTCCGGAACTATCCGGAGAAGGATAGGTTTCCTATGGGGGTTTGCTTTGTCCATTTTAGGAACTGTCAAGAGTAGGAGCAAATCCCTATAGGAAACTTGTCATTCTAGAGAACTGTCCGGACAAGGATAGGTATCCTATGGGGATTTGCTCCTACTCTGAACAGTTCTTAAAATAGACAGAGGTGTCAGCAGAGAGCACTGTGCTCAGACAGAAAGGAAATTCAAAAAGAAAAGAACTTCCTTTGGAAAATACAGCAACTGATAAGTACTGGAAGGTTTAAGATTTTTAAATAAAAGTAATTTACAAATCCGTTTAACTTTCTGGCAACAGTTGATAAAAAAAAAAAAATGTTTTCCAGGGGAGTACCCCTTTAAGATTGGGTTCAACAAGCTTCATTTTTAATGTATTGTATTGAAATAAAAAAAATAGAAAATCGGTTATTTTAAGAAAGGATAGAAACTTCAAGATGCCATGAGCTAGACTGTATATACAACATTAGTAAATACACTAAAACCTCTTTAAGATCATCAAAACTGCATTGAAAAGTGGTCTTATATGGGATAAAAAAATTTATAAAAATCATAACTTTTATGCTAAATGTATGGTGAATTGAAAACCTGTCACACTAAATCTAATCTGTGTAAGGTATGGAAGAGGTGGTCTTTTTAGCAGAATTCATTGCATTTTATTAGATTCTATAGAATAGAATAAAGTATAAGTCAGAGACTCATTTACATTTTCTTACTGTTTTTAAGTCCCAGTGCCCTAGAGCCCATTTCAGCAATGTTCATAGGTAAAAATATGACACCGCATGTTATAATATGGTAACATTATTTGATCATACTGTGCTATTCAAGGCATTTGTCACAGAATGGTCATTTAGGTCAGTGTTTCTTTTTATTATAAAGCATATATTTCATAGACCTTCAGTTACTTTTCTCTTTTTCTAGTACATCCTTTTTTTTTTAACCCAAGGGTATTTGATGCTCTGTACACAATATAAAACCATTTTACACATTACTGCATGGGATAATATTTACAAAATGTAGATTTTTAAATGGCTTTTATTTGCTTATTTTACATAAAATAAAACACATCCGTGCAAAACTGCAATAGACAGGTCCTATACTTTGCATAATTATCTTGTTTAATGATCTGGGGCTTTCTCCTTTCTGAGAGTACAGGGAAGCAGCCTTTCGCATGTTCCATTCATTTCAATGAGATCTTTTAGAGAATGGGCCAAGTGTCTCCCCTGCATATTAAACAGACAATTCTTTTTTGACTATTAGAACAGACAATACAGATGTTTTCTAAACAACGCTTGTCTAATCTGCAGATAGTTGGCGATGCATCAGTTTAATGCTGGCTGGAGTAGTCCAATGTTCTTTAAACAGTAACAATTACTCCTGTTAACAATGTGTATGTCTGCATGAATCCATCCATGACCGAGAAATCACCACATCTTGCTTTTAGAAATTTCTGTGTTTCTGACAAAATATTGTAATGCTTTTAATAGAGTGCGAATCTATTGAAGCCCAAAAGTAATGTTCATATTATGTCTGTAACACTGGGAGGTGCAGAGGTTTTCAATTGCACCTAGGCCCTTGCGTTCAATTGGGCCCTTTGGACCGATTGCCACATAAGAGGACAGCAACACTATAAATTGTAGAAGATGGTTTGGGGCCCTGAAGCACCAGGGACTTCAAGTTATGCCTCTGTACTCAGAATGAACAATGTATAAGTGTATAAAGCTACAAAAATAGCCAAGATGCTATATAGGATTTAAGCCTTCTAACACAGTGAAGCATTGCCGGTTGTGAAGATAATAAAAAGGTAACTGAAGCTGCAAAAATATCTTGTTGCATCTTCCCTGAGAGGTTGGAACATCGCTATCAACTCTAAAAAGCATCAATCCAGTTCTTCTAGCTAAGGGATATACACTTGCAAACTGGGAGGATGTAGCTCACATAGTCTGAAGAGTTAGTTGCCTTCAGCGCCAAAGCAGTTTGAGGCAAAAGCAAGATATATTGAAGGTTAAAAAACAGCAACAATAAGAAACAAAAAAAGTGAAACATTTTACTACCAAGAAGTTGGTGCTGGCATCATTACCGAGATTATTTCTGCAATATATCACTGAAATACCCAATTAGTCATGTAATACATTATTGTTTTAAACATTTAGCTAAATGTGTATTTTAGGCTTGTTATTGTTTATTTAGTTATGAGGAACAAAGCTATGTTCTCTCTTTAACACTTGCTCACTCTTGTGTTATTTCTTCAAATTATTAGCCATATAATGCACTACTGAAATTGTTGTATGATGGATACCTCCCATGCCCTATGGACCACTGTTGAGGTCTGTCTGATGGCAAGAATAATGCTGCAGCTAAGCCCCTATAGTAAAGGTTATCAAAGCCTATAGGGTCTACAGTATGACTACATATAGGCCTACATAAAATAAAAATGGAAACCCCACTTTAAGGGGGGGGGGATTGGGTCAACTCTCTGGCTAGCCCCTTCTTCTGAAATTATGTCAAATGTTTCTGACCCTTTCAGAATTTTCTATATTTCTGCATAAATTTGATCTAAAGCCACATCATATTTTCAGACAAGTCCTAAAAGTAGATATAGAGAGCCGAATGAAACAAATGAGTCAAAAACATTAGACTTGGTCATCTTTTTGGCGTGGAAAATAATCACATATCTATTAGTGGCAAAAATATGTAAACCTTTGCTTTCAGTATTCTAAAACAGGGTTGGGTGCAGCTCACTTGACCTATATGTAGCAAAGGTTACTGGGAAATTATACGCCAATACCCCAAGAGTGTTAAATAAATAAGAATGTAAAAATTATATTGCAACACAAATAGAGAAACACAGCTGCACATCCACCATTATGCATTTTTATCTACTTGCTTCTCAGCCCAATTTAAAAAAAACTAACAGGTTGTTAGTATACATTTTGATCAAAAAGTACAAGCCCACTCGCCACATCATGGCCACCTAGTTAGAGTGGGTCCCTAACCTTACACTGCCGTAGCGCCGGGCGGCGACCACTGCCTCCAAGACACGATGCCCAAAGGGGGAATGACCCAGTGGCCAGGTAGCCCCACATCTGCCCGACCAAGCCCCTGGCTTTGGGCCACACCACCCCACAGACAAAGCATCACAGAAACAATGGCCGCCACCGAGAACCACACCAGTGTGTACACTAACCTGCCAAAGGGCTGGGAGAATGTAAGGAGGAAACCCTTATGCAGTCTCCAGCTAATTAAAAATGCCTGAGCTGAATGGGTGGAGTGCTGGCCATGGAAGAAGGGAGAGACTACAAATGTACAACACAAATAGAGAAACATAGCCGCACATCCACCATTTGTATTTTAATCTACTTGCTTCTCAGCATAATTAAAAAAAACTAACAGGTTGTTAGTATACATTTTGATCTAAAAGTACAAGCCCACTCGCCATGTCAAGGCCACCTAGTCAGAGTAGGTCCCTAACCTAACACTGGCATAGCGCCAGGCAGCGACCACTGCCTCCGAGACACCATGCCCAGCGGGGGGAACGACCCAGTGGCCAGGCAGCCCCACTGCTGTCCGACCAAGCCCCTGGCTTTGGGCCGCACTCCCCACAGACAAAGCATCAAAGAAACAATGGCCGCCACCAGTCCTCTAGGTTATATAGTTGTATTTATTAGTGATAATTAAAAATCCACATAATAATAAAAAAAAGTTGTAACAGTGGTGAGGCACAGGGCCCTTGTGACTCACCTAATAATAATATAATATATAGTTTACTATTTATAAAATATATATAAAAAAACATTAATAGCAATGTTCAAATAGTAATATAAAAATGTCAGAGGTTAGTTCCACCAGAAAAAAGTCTTATTATATATAGGTCCTCATAAGGGCATTCTGGGACTTGCAGTCTCAGTGTATAAGCCCTGTCTGTGCACTGAAATAATTATTAGCGCAAGATGTACTTCTCAGCAACTCTCAGTGTAGTATATACTTTGCAGGATGCCTTGATTTTGCTGGTAGGTGTTAACAGACGAATATATTGTAAATTCCAAGGATGTTTCACATTAGGAATGTCCGCGAATGTTCAATAGTTAGCGATTATACTATATGGATATGTACAGCAATACTGAGAACAGATGGTGCACGGCACCTTTCACCTATCCGGCAGTCAGCTGCTAATAACTGATCAGAACTGATCAGTTAGTCAGCACAGTTGTATTATATTCAGCAATTATGCTAGCGATGTAGAAGCAAGGTAAATGCAACGAAGTAAAGACCAAGTGGTGCACGGCACCTCTCACCTATCCAGCAGCACCTCTCACCTATAGAGCAGCATCTCTCACCTATCCAGCAGCACCTCTCACCTAAAGAGCAGCACCTCTCACCTATAGAGCAGCACCTCTCACCTATCCAGCAGCACCTCTCACCTACCTAGCAGCACCTCTCACCTACCTAGCAGCACCTCTCACCTATAGAGCAGCACCTCTTACTTATCCTTGGAATTTACAATATATTCTTCAGTTAACACCTACCAGCAAAAACAAGGCATCCTGCAAAGTATGTACTACACTAAAAGTTGCTGAGAAATACATCTTGCGCTAAAAATTATTTCAGTGCACAGACAGCGCTTATACACTGGGACTGCAAGTCCCAGAATACCCTTATGAGGATCTATATATAATAAGACTTTTTTCTGGTGGGACTAACCTCTGACATTTTGATATTACTATTTGAACATTGCTATTAGCGATTTTTTATATATATATTTTATTCAGTTTTTATTTATGGTAAACTATATGTTATATTATTATTAGGTGAGTGTGCCTCACCACTGTTACAACTTTTTTATTATTATGTGGATTTTTAATTATCACTAATAAATACAAATATATAACCTAGAGGACTGGAATATATTTTTTACTTTGCTTTCAGTAACTGGTGTGACTTGTGCATCAATAACTAAATCTAAATGTTTCCTTTAAAGATTAATCCTGCAGATTGGTTTGGAGGAATTTTATCCTATACCTCTGTACAAAACAGTTTCAACTTTGTCATATTGGTAGGTTTCAAAGTTGATCTAAAGTGAAAATAAAAGTATCCCAGCAGCTCAGTCGGGCTGTTCGGGACCACAGCAGTAAAATTGCAGGGTCCCTACCTGCCTCCTCTCTGTCCGATCGGTGACCTGTTACTCCCTGCCTGCTCAGCAGGCTGGAGCAGCAGAGCGGCAATAACACTGATCAATGCATGTAATAGTCCCCCATGGGGAGAAAAAAATGGTGTAAAAAAAATAAACATATGTGGTATCACCGCGTGCGTAAATGTCCGAACTATAAAAATATAATGTTTATTAAACCGCATAGTCAATGGCGTACATGTAAAAAAAATTCCAAAGTTGCGTATTTTTGCCCACTTTGCATACCCTAAAAAAATGTTTAAAAAGCGATCAAAAAGTCCCATAAAAAAAAATGGTACCAATTAAAACCTAAGACCACGGCACAAAAAACAGGAGCCCTCATATAGCCCAGTATACAGAAAAATGTAAAAGTTATAGAGGTCAGAAGAGGACAATTTTAAACATTCTAATTTGCGTACAAAAAGTTTTAATTTTTTTAAACAAGTAAAATAAAATATAAGTATCATTTTATTGTATGGACCTACAGAATAAAGATAAGGTGTCCTTTTTACCGAAAAGTGCACTGCGTAGAATCGGAATCCCCCAAAAGTTACAAAATGGCGCATTTTTTAAAAAAAATTTTGCCTTACAAATATTTTTTTTATGCTTTCACCAGAGATTTGGTGGTAAAATTATTGAAAATATTACAAAGTAGAATTGTTGGCGCAAATAACAAGCCCTCATATGGGTCTGTAGGTGGAGGTGGAGAGAAGGAAAAAACGAAAGTGTAAAAATGAAAAATGGCTCCACCCTCAAGGGGTTAAGCGTCCCCTCGATTTAGGAACATTAAAGGACATCTGCAGCAAAAGTCAACTTATCCCCTATCCACAGGATAGGGGATAAGTGTCTGATCGCGGGGGTTTTGACCACTGGGATCCCCCACAATCTCTCAAATGGGGCCCCCACATTGCCGCTCTATGTGAGCGGCCAATGCGCATAGCATCGACCTCTCTGAGGTCGATGGTACGCCCCCTCCACATACAGTTCTATGGGAGAGGTGGGGAGGCACTGCCTATCGCCTCTCCCATAGAGATAAATGGAGGAGGCTTGTCGGCCACGACGTCACGCTGCGGAGGCACACCTCCTGCACGGGAGAGCTGCGGCAGAGCTGTGGCCCCATGCAGGAGATCACGGGGGTCCCAGTGGTCAGACCCCCCGCGATCAGACACTTATCCCCTATCCTGTGGATAGGGGATAAGTTGTCTTTTGCTGCAGATGTCCTTAAACATTTGCTAATGTGAGAAAGTCCTTTAGTTGCTTAAAGGTTCCTCTGTGACCCTGCAGACTAATATGTGCCTTGATTTTAATGTGATTTTTGTTGGTTGACCACTACTGGAAAGGATAATAATGGTCCTGAGTTTCCTCTGTGTAAACACAAGCTGTCAGACGATCAATTGGTGGGGTCTGAACTCTTTTTAGGATTGCTTTATAACCTTTTCCAACCTGAGGAGCATGAACAACTCTTCTTCTGAGGTCCTCAAAAAATGTCCTTTATTAGTGCCATAATACACCTCCACAAACCTGTTGAAAAGATCAGACCTTGATAGATCCTTTGGGTAAAACAGGTTAGCCACTCACACATTATTGTCATCCCATTGATTGGAAAACACCTGACTCTTATTTTACCTTCAGATTATCTGCTAATACTAAAAGGTTCACATACTTTTGCTACTCACAGATATGTGATATTGGATCATTGTCCTCAATAAATTAATGACTAAGCCTAATATTTTTTACTCATTTGTTTGATTTAGTTGTCTATTAGGACTGATCTTATGTAGTTTTAGGTGAAATTTATGCAGAAATATAGAACATTCTAAAGGCTCTAAAACCTTTAAAGGGGTTATCCAAGAATCAAAAAAGAGATAATTTATTTCAAAGACTGCTCCCTGTCTGTCTCCAGGTTGGGTGTGGTTCTGCAGCTCAGTTCCATTGAAGTGAAGGGAGCCAAGTTTTAATGCCATGCCCAAAGTGGAGACAGACAGGGAACGGAAAACAGGTCTGTTTTTCGATCCTGGACAACCACTTTAAGCACCATTATATAGTCACAAATTAGTAGAATATATTTAAAGGGGTACTCCGCCCCTAGACATCTTATCCCCTATCCAAAGGATAGAGGATAAGATGTCTGATCGCGGAAGTCCCACCGCTGGAACCCCCCACGATCTCTGCTGCAGCACCCCAGTCATTCGGTGCAAAGAGCGAACTTTGCTCCGTGCCGGATGACTAGCACTGCGGCGCTGGGGGGTATGGCCATGACAGCACAAGCCTCCTGCACCGCAGCCGGCATTATAAAAGAACGCCGGGTGCTGCAGGGAGATCGCACGGGGTCCCAGCAGCAGGACCCCCACGATCAGACATCTTATCCCCTATCCTTTGGATAGGGGATATGATGTCTGGGGGCAGAGTACCCCTTTAATAATGATCATTTGTAAAGCTGTTCCATTTCTTTTAGGCTTTGTTCACATGCTGCAGCTAATTGCCGCATTACTGCATCATTTGCAAATTTACAATTTCTGTAAATAAATGCGCATGTGGTAATTAGCTGCAGTACCGCAATTAGCCTCTGCATGTGAACACGGCATTAGTTGTATTGGAGTAATAAACAGTGATTGCAAAGGTGGACATATAATTTCAAAAATTCAATGTACAAATGAATTCATAAATTCCCAGATAGAAACACTGATCCTCTGGCAAGATTTTCTAGGGTTTGTATGAACTGAGCCTCATAGCATGTTATAGTCAATTTTGATAAATTGATTTTGGTTTATTAGACAGGTCAGTAAATGAGCTTTAATGGGTGGAGATCATGCATAATATTACATTCAGTGAATGGAGAAAGCAGATGAGCTGTCACAATGTGCGACAGTTCAATACTTCGGTAATATTTAATTCATACCTGCGATTTGCAGAATGTCGCTCTCATAATATAGGCTTAATATGGAGCAATTATGCAAGCTTGCAGCAGTTGGAATAGAAAATGTATTTCTCAGGAAATGTCTGTTACTATATGGCAATTTTCTGAAACCGTAGTAGCTTAAAACAGAAGAGAAGTGCTGATGACCTCTACACGAGACCAGGGGCATACAACCTTCTGTATATCAAGGCAAGGAAAATACCAGTTGTTCAGCAGCGCGCCAATCACAGAACTGCACAAAGAAGAAAATGCAGCTTGCTATATTCCGCAGGAACCGGGGTGCCAAAGCAGATTTTCTTCCAAACTGCCAAATGCTGCTCTTAGCTCGAAGAGACGAGAAAAAGAAAAAAAAAAGGCTCTTGGAAATGGAATAGTGGAGCAGCTATTGATTTCTTTATTTACTGCGAGTTGAGTGGGAGAGGAAAGCTCCTGTTTAGTATTTCAAATAGTTTTACGCCTTATTTTGTGGGAAAAATGCTTGCTCAGTAGAAAAATAGCTCTGGATACAGAAAGAAATGTGTGCTGACAGTGTAGAGGAGATGAAGATCCTTTGGTAAACAGTTCTCTCTTTTACATTCCCTGTTGTCAGAAGATGTAGATCTGCCTACAATCTACCCATTAGAATCCATAGAAAGGAGAAAACCTGTATTGCTGGCTATAATGATCCAGAGATTGTAAAGTGCAGATAAACCTGTCACTAAAGTCAGGAAGATGGAAGATAAAAATCTGAAAGTATTTTACTTCTTTCAAGAGGTGATAGTTTTCAAAGGGAAAGTAGCAAAATATATACTTATTGAGGCTAGAGCAGTCATTTTACTAATTGACAAAAGTCGAAAATACTTCTGACCTTTCAGAATAGCTGTTTGCATTTCTGAAGCCGGGGTTTTAAACTAACTATGGCTGGATTCCTAGCAGTTACATATCCTAGGGTTGTACATAAACAGTGATTATCAATATAAAACAAATCTTACATATGCCTGTGTACATAGACAAATATATACACACAAGGTCTGAATGGCCTACTGGTTCTGCCCAAGCTCTGACATGATTAAGAGTACAAAATTGAACAAATACAACAGGGAACACAAAGGATTGTATAAGTAGATCCGCGCTGCCAGTACTTCAGTCAATTCGAAAGGAGCAAGGGGTCATTTTTAGATTTTATTTTCAACACACACAACGCGTTTCAAGGCCGGGATGGCCTTTTCATCAGGCGTTGACGCCTGATGAAAAGGCCGTCCCGGCCTTGAAATGCGTTGTTGTGTTAAAAATAAAATCTAAAAATTACCCCCTTGCTTCTTTCCAATTCAGGGAAGAACTGGCAGCGTGGATCTACTTCCACAATCCTTTGTGTTCCCTGTTATATCGTCTGAATGCAGTTCCGGCATGGGAAGTCTGTGGCAGCCGGCTTTTATCCTCATCAGCAACTAGTGTTGTGCCTTATGAGTGTCGCGCCTCGGACATTACACAACATACAAAGGTGAGCCTGTTACTCACCTGTTTATATATGGTATTCTACTTATTGGTCCTGCACAAGGGAGCGCTTCTGTTCTCTGCTTTATCTTCAAGATTGAACCAAGGAATGATCTGCAGGTCCTGGGACCCAGTGTACCCTATCAATCAAACCATTTGCCACTAGATTGATTCACACATTACCCGATAGAGTTTCTGACAATTTGCCCAGTGTTAGCAATGATTACAAAGTTTATCATTAAAGTATAACTGGACGTGCACATATTCTATATATATATATATATATATATATATATATATATATATATATATATATATATATATATATATACATATATATATATGGTGATCATTTGCTTAAGGGGCTTAGATTGTATGTTCAGTTCTATCTAACTTAACTCTGCTTAACATTATTTTTACAAAACATGCATATGTCAGAAAAGGCTTATCTGGATTTCAGTTCTAAACATTTCTTACAATATACCATTTAGTGTAACATTAAAAAAGCCTAAGCTTACACTACATTATATTAAATTTTTCTCCACTTCCAGGCACATACACCATATTCTATATTTTTTATCTACTTTCCACTCTGAAATTGAGCTAGCATCTCAGTTCACTTCTTTTATCAGCTTATTCATCTGAAGCAAATCTGCTATATCTAAGGAAATATCTAGCAAAGCGATGTATTCTTTCAATTCAGTGAAGTGAACTATGCAAGCGATAGAGCCATGTCCACTGCAATGACAATGACAATACTCAACAATGCTGGTAAACTTTTATAGAGCGAGGCACTGTATTTTGGTCTTTTCTACAGATAATGTAAGATATTGTGGAGAATAAACCCTTACATGTTGATATATTATGTTATAGACTATAGAAACAAAACTCTTAACATAATGTGCATGTGTTTCATATATAATGTAATATTCAATGGAAAGGAAACCCTTTGCATAATGTGCATATTCTTAAATATTATGTAATATACTATAGAGAAACTCTTGGCATACTCATATTCTCAATATATTATGTAATACACTACACAGAGGAAACCTTTGACTTCTGTTCAGACCTATTTGCCTCCATGATTACTGACTTTAAACCTACCTAATGGGAGGACGTATGTACCTAAAAGGGGACCTATTTAATGGGGGACCTACCTATGTACTGAAAAGGGGGCCTAGGTAAGTGGGTCCCCTTTTAAGTAGGTATGGAAGTCCCCCATTAGGTCTACCTGTAGGTAGGTATATCCTCCGGTAGGTAGGGCCCCTGGTAGTTTGGGACCCTCACAGTAGGTAGGTTTCCCCAGTAGGTACATATGTTCCAAAGTAGGTAAGTAGCCCCCCACCCATAAAGTAGTTATGTCCACCCCTGTAGGTAGGCAGGTTTGGTCTCCGAGTAAGTGGTCAAGTAGGGCGCCTGGTAAGTAAGCCCCCTCATTAGCTATGTCCCCTCAGTATATAAGCAGGAAGGAAGGGTTCCTGGTAAGTAGCCCCCCATAGGTAGGTCCCCCACAGTAGGTAAGTAGATACCCCAGTAGGTAGGTATCCCCCTTAGTAAGTAGACAGGTCCTCCACCACAATAACAGTGTTTCCCCATAAAATCAAACTCACCTTCTCTAAGCTCCCACAATGGGAAGCATGGCTCCCTGCTCAGGTGTTAGAGCATCTGATGGCTGAAGATTACCACCTCTTGCTAGCTGCAGTCATAAAGCAGCCTGTGGCCTACAACACTTGTAGTAGTTCCGTCCCAGTGTACAGCAAGTACAGCAGTAGAAAAAAGTCAGCTCACCCACTTGTAGATAGTGTCCAAATCCAGGAAAAAAGCTGGCCGCCCAGGTGTTAGGGCATTGCAGCCGGTTTGCAAGTCAATGTGGTAAAGAAGATATCCCAAAGGGAGGATCCCAGCACTTCCAATCTAAGGCTCAAAAAAATTGTTTAAAACATATCAGCTTTATTTATACATGTTAAAAATATATAGAGGTGCCATAAAAATAGAAAAAACTGACGCGTTTCGGTAGACAACCTTTATCAAGGCATGAACAGTTACAAGATAAAACACAGAATAAATGGAAAAATATCACCAAGTATCGTCATTCCCCCTTTCCTTTCACTGGGTAAAAATCCACTGTACCTGTTGAGCTGGATTCCCTGTGATTAACTCTTTTGTTATCATCATGTGAGGAGGAAACAGCTCAAAGATGCAGTGGATTTTTCTCCCAGTGGAAGGAAAGGGGGAATGACGATACTTGGTGATATTTTTCCATTCATTCGGTGTTTTATCTTGTAACTGTTCATGCCTTGATAAAGGTTGTCTACCGAAATGTCAGATTTTTTCTATTTTTATGGCACCTCTATATATTTTTAACATGAATAAATAAAGCTATGTTTTAAACAATTTTTCTGAGCCTAGGATAGGAAGTGCTGGGATCCTCTTTTTTTGGATATCTTCTCTACAGCAAGTCTTTGCAGCCCATATTGATAGCACAACACTTGGTTATTGTACAATTCAGCTATATTTCCTTCTGGTCACAAATCTGATATTTATACAGGTCTTTGTCCCTTACACCATGTTACTCCTTTGGAATTGGTTGTGCTTGGGCTGGTTGATCTTTTTTAATAAAAGTATATATTGTATATATATATATATATATATATATATATATATATATATATATATATATATATATGTGAATGTTTTAAGAAAAGCAGCCTCAGCTGAAGACTTATACTCTCCATTCTGAAATCATATTCAGTGTCTTTTATGATCAGCCGCTCAGATAAGAAAGGATCAAAGCATGCATATCATATCAAAAGAAATGGTTGAAAACATTATTTATTGGAAGTTCAGATATAAGCTGACTTATATATATTCATATTGCATGTATACATCACTTTTCCATTATACATACATGCCATGCCTGTCCTTGTCCTTATACCTCCATAACTCCAGTAGTCTTGCCAACAGAATGGAGGTCTATGAATTCAGTACATTTCTGACAGGTAATAAAAAACATACTGTTAAGAAATATACACTGAACATTTCAAGTAAAGAATAATATAGTTTTTGACTCCATGTATTCCTATAATTCCCATGATATATAGCTTTAAACCTGATAATACTGTACTGTAGTTGGAAACTTTTGATGTCTAGCGGTAATTTGCTAACATTCACAACTTGCCCTTTATGAGATTAAAAAGGAACTTGTCACAACTTTTCCAAGGGTCTGTAATTTCCTTATAATTTATGAAAGTTCTGGAAATGTTCTTGCTGACACCATGCTGGTGAGCAATGCATCAGGAACTCAGTGTTTCTCTGATGATGCATGGGGCTCATACATCACAAGAGCAACAGAGCCTTCATGATGCATTGGTGGGAAGGTGACCCGGCCTAGAGGCAAACGGATCTATACTAGGATAAAATCTGAAGGCAAGTGAAAAACACTTGGCCTGTCTAACTTACTCTAAAATGTTTTGTTTTCTATAGATTGCTTCAGACATACAAATAATACAGATAACATACACACATATATCTGCAAATACAATGCTATGCACAGAGAAATTGAAATATTGTATTCCCTACTTATATTATTAACTTACATATATAAATACCTAATTAATATGGCAGTATGAGACAAAGGAAGCATGATTATCTACTCAGCTCTTAAAGGGGTATCCTAGGGACATTTTTTTTCCCCTATTCCAGCCTTAGGGTACGTTCACACACGCATATTTTTGCAGCGTATTTAGCTGCCGATCCGCTGGTGAAGGCCCGCTCTATGCTGGCTTTATATGTGCCTGCTGGTAGCGGCAATACACCGCTATGAGCAGACACACTTCAGTGATGTGCACAGCTTACTCACACATCGCAGCAGCTCTACCTGCTCTGAGCTAGGCAGAGAGCTCCCGCGATGTGCGAGTATACTGCGACTCGCACATCACAGTGTGCCTGCTGGTAGCGGCGTATTGCTGCTACGAGCAGGCACATGTAAAGCCAGCATAGAGCGGGCCTTCACCAGCGGATTTGCAGCGTAAAATATGCTGTAAATCCGCACGTGTGAACGTACCCTTAGACATTTTATCCCCCCTCCTTGTTACGTCACACTACACTCCCTCAATTCCTGTCTATGGGATGGAGCGTGACATTAACATCTGCAGTACATACGCTACATGTGAATATACCGTAAATCCAGACCAGATTGACAGCATATAAGTAAAAAGCTGGTGGCAGCAGTGAGTAGGATACTGGCGGTATCTATGGGAAGAAAAAGAAAACATGTGTGCCACATGGGTGCTTCAGAGGTGCCAGTTGCACCTGGACCCTCCTGCCACTATGACGAAACCAGTATTATAAAGGCCACATGGCAGGTGGAGTGCTATTACAGATTTTGCACTGGGGCTTAGGAACTTCAAATTATGCCTCTAATGTACTATAAACTGTAAAATAAAAAGCATGTGGATTCACAGTGTGGGCTCATAGTAGATTTTTGTCATAATATTACCAATATACACAATTTAAATCAATAATATGTCAGAAAATGTCTGTACATACAACCTGGATAAACATGCCATCCCTTTTTCTGTTGGATTTACGTGGAATAGGACACACTCTGTATGAATTTTTCCCCTAGTATTGGAAGCATTGGTGTGTCTTTGTTAGCCTCCATAATACCCAAAATAAAACCTTAATAAATGATCTAAGAATGAAGACATGAATGTATGTGGAAAATTAAGGCCTTTTATTAAGGGTATCTTTAACACCAATAAATAATTTGCCAGATAAAACCTATTCAAAAAGCTAATAAAAGTCAGTCCAGTTAAAACTAAGTACCTGTCCATCAGCATTAGTTGAGTGCCCCCCCCCCCCCTCTAATAAAAACTATACTGGAAAACATTAGAGATGGAGGCCAGACCCTTCTTTGGTGCTTGACCATGCAGGATCATCGGCAGGGAGCTCTATATCATTCTCTTCTTCCCCCATTGGAGTTCTTTGCCAATCCGAAAATGGAAGCAAAATCTTCCTCCAGACAGATACCTGAAGAACATTCTGGACAAATAGCACCATATTACACTTTAACAGGGTTGTGGAACATACTGTTAATGATATGCATATTATCAATGACATAGCTATGATAACAAACAAACCTAAAATGGGGGAAAATAGGAGGCGATTAATCAGTTGCTATGGACAACTCATCAACTTTTCCTCAGCACAGGTCTTGATGAATCTCCCCCATAGACTGTAAATTAATAGTCATTTTGGGTATATGGAGGCGACTCTCATGTAGCCATATTCAAATGTTGTGGCCCTAAGACAGCTGCCTCACAAGGGATATTTGACTTATTTTGGATCAACACATTATGAATATTATAGGTTACCTGTTAACTTTATGAACTTCTTTCTTTTTCAACCTTATCAGCTATGTAACTATGTATTTCAGAGGCATTCAAAGGTATAATAGAGGCCTCATGCACTTCAATGGGATCTCTGTTACAGCTTTAAAATGACTGTCCATGAGGCCGAACACTACATTTGCTGGCTTCTGTGCAACTACTTCTATTCTCAGCTTATGCTTTTCACACATTAAGTATTATTAAAAAAACGAACTGCAATAACTGAATGGTGAATTAACTGCCTCATAACCTCCTAACCTGATTATAGACAAATACGTAAATGACGGCACTGTATCTTCATCACTTTAGACCTCATTTTAATGTTCTTGAGACATATGAAAGAGATAAATCTTGTTTAAAATCAGTAAAAATCAAACTACATGACAATGTGTTTTCAGTCAATTTTGTATATTTTTTCCTATCCTGTGTTATACTGAGGATTTTTTCCTGTGTAATTTACACTTCATGTTATACTCTTCTTTGTTGTATCTGCCTTCCTAGGGTCTGGTTGCCCACTTACAGCCCATTTATAGATTTTTATTTAGTCACCAGTAAAAGCAGGTAACAGCTCAGCACCCATCAGTCTTACTCTGTCTGCTGAGATTATAGCACTGATGGGAAATTTTAGAAACAAGAGCAGTCATGTAGCCACAGGGCATTCAGCCTAAAGTAATGCACCCCAGCATTGTGGATGGAGATGCCTATCCTGCACATATATGAGAATCCACATTAGATGACATATCTTTGTTCCAGATGAATTACAAACAATTCAGGCAACTACCGGCACCTGTAATCCGCTCTTAGAGTTACGGCACACTGCCTAATATCCTCTATTGTAATTATTCAGTCAAAATAGATTTATATACTAGTAATCCAGCCTTTCTTACCAAAGTGCATTCAGCTTGATCTATAATGTAGGAATTTAAAATATGGCCCCGGGGCCACATACAGCTCACTTCCTCTGTGCCTACTCTTCGCCTTTTAGTTTATCCACTGTAGTGTGCAGACAGATGAAAAACTAATATTTCTCATGCATTTCATACTAATAATGTCTGTGTTTTGACAAGCACGAGAATGACTGTACATACACATCTATTTCTGCTATACATTTTCTATAGTGCTGTATGTATGCTACATCTGGTTTAAATGACAGTTACTTAACTGTAATGTAGATCTGCATAGAACATTATTTATGACCTATTGGTGCTCACATATATGGAGAGTTTGTCAGTTCCTACAGCACAGACTGGCTTTTAAATGTCAAAAATCACTGCAAATCTAAAACCCACATATCAACACATTAAAAAACATTATAAACGTGTGGACTGATATAATGATGTTCTTTCATATATATAATATAATGTACAACAGTATACTTTAAACCATGAATGTTTAATCTATATTCAGTATACCGTATTTTTCGCCGTATAATACGCACATTTTCTTCCCCAAAACTGGGGGGGAAAAGTTGGTGCGTCTTATACGACAAATACACATTAAAACCCTGTCCTATCGCGGCGGTCCCTGGGGCCATCAACGGCCAGGACCCGCGGCTAATACAGGACATCACCGATCGCAATGATGCCCTGTATTAACCTTTCAGACGCGGCGATCAAAGCTGACCGCCGCCTCTGAAGCGAAAGTGACATTAACCCGGCTGCTCAGTCGGGCTGTTCGGGACCGCCGCGGTGAAATTGCGGCGTCCTGAACAGCTTACAGGACACTAGGAGGGACCTTACCTGCCTCCTCGGTGTCTGCTCCGTGCCGGGATCCCCTGCGTGGCCGGTGCTCTCCTTCGTCGTCATCACGTTGTTGTGCACGCCGTCCCGTCATCCAATAGGAGCAGCATGCATAGCGACGTGATGGCGGCGACGGAGAGCGAGGATACCGGGCAGCAGAGAAGTTCTGGAGTGACGGGGATGCGGCGACAGCGATGGAGGGCGACATCCAGGGCAGCGGTAAAGGGTCCGGAGCGGCGGGGACACATGAGTATTACCTCCTATACCAGTGGTCTTCAACCTGCGGACCTCCAGATGTTGCAAAACTACAACTCCTGGCATGCCCGGACAGCCAACGGCTGTCCGAGCATGCTGGGAGTTGTAGTTTTGCAACATCTGGAGGTCCGCAGGTTGAAGGTTCAGAATCTTTTTTTTTCTAGATTTTCATCCTTTAAAATATATATGACGAAAAATCCGGTGACTGTTATCCTAATCTTTTTCATTGTTGTTTGCTTGTTGCCTAAGGTTATAGCCACTACTGCGATATTGCATATAAATTTGCCCATATTTTGAGCCATAAAATACCTACTTTTGTTTTTTTCTTTTACGGCTGAAATTATTTGCCAAAAACCGTCAAGGCCTGATTCTAAAACTTTGTCAGGAATCGACCTTACTAGGATTTGAACTCTGGACTCCCCCAGTCATACTTTGCAGCAGCAACCAACTCTGCTAAAAAGAGTATTGCTTCCTCTACTTTTGCCTTGACATTTGCACCTATATTAGATTTCCCACAGAACAAAAGTGGCCTCATAGCAAAATTTAGACTGAATACCCATTATGGTGCTGCATTTTGTTAACCAGGGCAGAAGTGTGTCTTTGTTTTCCTCTCTTTCCATTATCTCAGGACTGTTTCAGATTTTCTCTGCAGAATGTAGTGCTGTCTACACTAAAGTTTAACCAAAACTGGACCTTCTCTTACCAAGGGACCCAGTTGCATGTGCTCTTCTATGGTATGCACACCATTGGTGTTACTGGATTACATGTCCAACCTGAAACCTTATTTTCGCTGTTTTAGGGAATTCCCAGTTTTAAAATCCCTTTCTTCTATGTGTCTGTAACACCCCAGTGGGAGTGGACCCGCTGTGCCACTTACTGGTTTGGCTTTGGGACAAACTTTCACGCTCAAGGTTTTCAACCTTTATCCTGCTACAGGATGTGGATGCTGGTCTTAGCTGCAGGGAAGACACCAGGTCGCCACCACAACAGTGGTACAGGTTAAGTGGCAGCTGGCCAAGTAGGCCAGAATGCCCTGGTACCAAGCAACAGAGATACATGCAGGTGGGGTGAGCTGGATGGGATAAGTGCAGCAGCAGAGTCAGATAAGACAGGACTGACTTGGTGTTATAGCAGAGCTGGTGCTGTAAGAAGAGCAGAGCCAAAAAGCCCAGGTGCAGCTAGGTGTAATGAGCTCACTAGAAGGCAGAGGCGTGGTCAGCAATTTGAGTCTTATCCAGGAGAGACAAGCAGGTACAGAGGGATCAAGAAACAGGCAGTGGTCAGGAGCACAGCAGATCAAAACAGCAGAAGAACCTTCATGGGTAGACAAGCTACAATGTTGCGGAGTGCCCTTATATAAATGATGCTAGTCAGGGATTGGAGAGAGAACAGTATCAGGGGCGTGCAAGGACTCCTCGTGCGACAGCCCTTGTGCGACCCCTACTGGGTATCTAGTACCCGGGTGGTGTAGTGCAGGTAGTAGTTGGGGCAGGTGGTAATAGCCCAGGGACAGATGGTAGTATATTCCCTTGTAGTGTTCGTGATGCCAGAATGTGGTTGTATGGTGTAGGGCACCACCGACAACCAACCCAGAAAAGACATATATGAAATGAGAGTCCAAAGCAGGTTTTGATATAACTGGAACTTTACTGAAGAAGGCATCATAACAGTCTTTACAGATTCCACAGAGGTTGACCCGGACACAGGCAGCCTCACAGGCTTGCTTGGACTTGTAGTAGTAATAATGATGCAGGCCACTGTGCTACTGTTATGACTTTGGTAGGGACAGTAGAGACTTGACTTGTAGACATAGATGAGACATACAGATTAGATATGGCTGCAGACTTGTAGGCGTTGGCCTAGCTGTACTGGACTGAACTTGTACAGGACTGGTGCTTGCTTTAGTGTCCAGGAAGTAAGTGCAGGAACAAAGAGAGCAGGAACTAAAAAAGAGAGCAGGAACTAAAAAGAGCTAGTGTGAAGACTACAGCCCTTTATATATCAGGGGGCTGGACTAAAGCCCCCTGATATATAAAGGGCTTATGCCTTAGGAAGGTCCTATACAGTTTAAACATCCTAGTAACCTTTGCACATAGGTTATATTCACAGTACAATACCTGAAATAAACATACAGAATTAATGTACAATAGAAATCATAATAATGACCTAGGGGGACCCTGCAGGAGAGCCCTGGGAACTTGAGGGACTCTACCTGAGGGGACTTTAGGAACTGTACAGAACCACGTTCTATACCGGGACACGACAGGTGCACCAGACACTGTTGCCACCTGAGATAGTTCAGAGGAACAAGTCCAAAGCCTGCAGTGAGGAGGAGGAGCTGCAGGATGCGCTACATGCTGGTGGCTGCCAACCGCCAGCGTTATAGTGTCTCACAGCTTCAATTTACTTTAAACAAACTTAATAATCATACAGAGCTGAGGAAGTGTTGTAGATTTGGTATAATTTGAGCTTTCAATGGCTACAAGTGTGCTGACGACATTGTTGTACCTTCTATAAAGGGATGTCAAGCTATTGCCATAGGGTCTGTGGAGGAAGAGGAGGCACCATGATCAGAGTGGAACTGGGCTTATTTGGGTCTGCCAGAGAACATGTTCAGAACATGTGCACACAAGCTTTAATTGTAAACTTTATTGTTATCATTGTACAAGCAGGACGTTTGTACAGTATAGTTATTTCTAAATGAAATTATATGTAACAGACCCTGGTGTCAAGTAATTGGCTCCAAAGTCACCTCCAAATGAGTTATTTTAAGCTTTACTGTACATTACTGTATCTGAGCCTGAGTGCAGCAGAAGATCCTCTGGTGGACCAGTCAGATCCGGAGTATTGCTGATCACAAGTAAAATACAGCAAGGCCCCTGGCATAAATCTAAGTATTATTGGATGCATCCAGTCATCTGCAAAAATATACAACTTTGAAATCTTGATGGTCCTCAAGGTGCAATGGAATTTTACTGTCCATTTTTTACAATCTAATACAATTCTACAGCTAAGCAGGTTCATGAACAAATGATAGGCCTCAGGAGACTAGCGTCATAATGTCTTCATTGTTTAAACTAGATCTTTCTTTCAGTGAGGGTAAAATGTATTTTATAACAATAAAACTCAATTCATTCTAATGTAGCCAATAAGCCTAAGTAATGTGCATATGCTCTGCCTCCCGAGGCAATGCAGTGTGCTATATTCAGTAACTCATATATATAATCTTAAATAATATCATTAATGTGAGCAGCGTATACATGACAGGATCGCAGTTAGCGAATGGAATTAGATACGACGGAGAAGCTACACTCGAGTGTAAATGAGGGTCAGTGTTTGCACAAAAGGCCATTATAGCGTTAACTATACATTTTATTGCAGCAACCATATTAGCCCTTGAATTGATACTGAAAAGGTAGGAATCGAATTTAATGATAAGATACCCGGCTCCAAGGTTATTTAGATTTGCTTTCTGTCTGTAGCAGGTGCAGCCACTACAAACACATTTTCTTTTCCATTTCTTCCTCCTGCCCTCTCTCATCTTGACTGATCAGCACATTTATGCAACACCAGACCACTCAGGCTGTGTGAAGAGCCCTCAGCCATTTAACTCTCTAAACCTAGAGATTTCCTTGCATAATGGATGTACAGGTAGGTAATTCTAAGAGGGAGAATAATGTAATCCAGATGAAATTCAGGCCAATATATCATACTCCGCAGATGATCACAAATGAGCAGGTATTCGGTTTTGCTTCATGAGCTTTATCCCCAGCTCTCTGCTTGGGATTGCCGGCTAATACGGGCTGCCAAGCAGCAGACATTATTATCAGTTTCTTAACCCTTTGCTGGCGGGCGGCTTCTTAATTCCTCACACTCTTCCTTTGACCCTGACAAATGAGATTGGTGACACAGAGAGAGATGAGAGGGATGTGTTAGACTGACTCCTCACAGACTCACACTGAGAAACATTTCCAAATGGGTTGTCACACCATGAAAAAGGTTCTGGGCTACCATGGAATATGCATGGAAGGTTATGTGATGTTCATGTTCCCTCATCTAGAGGCTGATTGTAAATAAGAAACCCATAATGCAATGCTAATATATCATAGCTAAATACTGTATGCCTACAGTGAAATGGACGTAAACAAATAACCCGTTAATATTGGTGGAACTAATAGCTTGTCCTCAAATTGTATTTGTTCCACTCTTATTGTGATACTGCCACAGTCTGGAACATATATGCAGATTGATTCTACATGGATGCATGTCTGCAGGGCAGTATAGGAAAGTGGAGTCAATGCATTCGGTAGCTTGTCTTTTTAAGTTGAAACAGAAGTTTACAGTAATTGTAATTCATGTGTCAGATATAGTAGCTTAGCTTTTTCGTTTGTTGTTACACAACTATTTGTTTCACTAATTTGACTGATCCAACACAGATTGTGAAGATTTGTGATCTTATCATACACAGAAGTTGTAGTAGTGCATATGTTTTACTAATAAACATACTAGGAGAGATTTATCTAAACTAATGGAAGTGCTATCAATATCCAGATTTAAATTCTTGTATCTTGGTCGCCTTTGATAATAAAAGCAGCACCACAAGCCCCTTCTCAAACATAAATTGGAGGGAGGCCTAGGTCTTTCTGACATTTTAGAGCTACTACAATGCATCTGTAGTGTCCCGGTACCGTATTGCATACCCTACCTAGTGTAGAGGTACCCAAAGTCAGAGTAACTACGTTCAGGTAGGGTTCCTCAGGTGGGACAGCCCCTAGTTGCCTTTCTTTAAGTCTAACTTTAATGTTAATATATGTCTATATTTAATAATTATATCTATATTTCATAATAATGTATAGTACTTACCTTGTTCAGCGTCGCAGGACCTTCGGTCATGTGACTCTGCTAGTAACCTCTATGGCATGTTGTAGGACCTTAGGAGGTTCTTGGGTCACGTGTTACCCACAAATCTCTGTAATGGTGATTGACATCAGTATGGACCAATTAGCGTTAGTCCAGCCCCTGCCCATATAAGGGAGCTGCGTCCAATTATCGCTTTCTTGGGTTGCTGCTCTCGTGGATGCCGGACTAACAGGACGGTGTGCTACGCAACTTTCAAAGACACGCTAGGCCTCAAAACCTACGGCCTCAGCAGAAACAAAATCGTGAGTTCAAATCTAAATTCCTGCTAATGCTAGCGTGACTACTGAACCGCAACTAATTCCCCTAAATCCAGTGGAACAGCACAATAGACTAAAAGACTCTGAATGCTAAAGTCCCAACCATTGTCAATCTCCAAAGGAAAGCTGTTGTTATGCTAAGAGACTGTTATGTTAATGAAGTATACAGAAAATCTTCAGTAAAAGTTAACACTGTTTACAGAAGCTCTCCGGTTGTGGACAATCTATTATTCTGTAACTCAAACCCATTATCATCTACCTCCCTCGTGTCCCTGGGAAGGTCGGCGGTAGGAAAAGCTTTATTGAGGAGCCCTCACCCTGGTGTCACTAATAGCAAGGGTTCACAAGCACCCTTTGATTACCGCACAGCTACACTCCCCATACCCTACACCCCCCCAGGCTATCACACATCCTTATGTTTTGCCCTGGTTCCACCATAACATTTCCAAACAATGGGTTGAAATTGAGGTGCTATGCTTGGGATTCCCACAAATTTATCTTCTGTGGTTGTTCCTCAATTACAGACCCAAAACTTATCCTCACTCCTCATCACCTCAAAAAAAACTGTGAAGCTGGGTCTCTCCTCGTTTCCTTTTCCCTTAGTGTCCTTATATGATAAACTGTTTTTTCCCATGGGCATATTTTTTTAAGCATCCCTTGTAGTTTTTTCCAGATAAGGCATGTTTCTGAGGGTTACACCTTGAAAATATTGAGTGCTTTTTCTTGGGTGGCATCCAGGGAGAATGGTTACAATATTCTAAGTTCTCCTTCATAAACAAGCTTTGCGTCTCTTTGCTGCCAATCTAGCTCGCTTCCCATGTGCTATCTTTATTATATGCCCTGCTGATGGAAGATTCTGGGTCAATTTCGCTGGTTCCCCTCATTGAGGCTTAGGAGAAGATATTAGGAGTGCCCTATAAATTGCAAGAGAAAAAATTATGATGTTCTTTCCCAGTGGTATAGAACACAGTAAATTTGAAGCACATGTCTCCACATAGGTTGAGAGTGTGTAGGCCATGGGGTGAGGAGAAGGGCATATACCTTCATATTTAGTGGTCTTGTAAGTGCATTGCTTCATTTTGGAAATTCCTTAATGCGTTTAATGCCCACGTGTCTGGGGACCACTCCGATGGATTGCCTCTAAATCCTTACTGTGTGTTCTTCCAAGGACCAGAGAACCTGTGCTGTATATTGTGCTGTTATGCTATGTATGGTAAATGTATTATTTATTGTATAAGTGGTTGATGATTGATTGCAAATAAAGTTTTTTTAATTAAAGAAAACAAAATCTCTGCATAAAGAAAGTGGCATTAAAATTTTTCCAACAGGCAGCGATCATTGTGATCCCCAGGCACTGGCAATCTGTGGTAATCCCTTCTTACCATGTGAGACTGGCTCTGGAGGGCTTTGGGTACTCCTTTTACGTAGAAAGCTTGCACACAACCTCCACCCCAACACTCTTTCTTAATTTTCCTTTTTTTTTTTTTGTCTTGTCTAACACTATGTCATTTAGTCCTCCAGGTTTGGAAGATGTCAACCTACGCGTCACCTCTTCTGAAGATCCAGGAATGTCTGGAAGGACATTACCATCAGCAAATCAACACCAAACCAATAGATTTTGGTAAAGATTTGCTTGGGGAAAGTTTCTTGTAGGTTTTCTAAGAAGAAAAAACAAACACGAATTTTAAATGTGCAGTTGCACAATATGAAGCAATAGGGTTGGTTGTAGATTTTGATTTCCCAATAGAAAGGTCAGTAACATCTGTAATTATTCCACAACAGAATTATAAAAGCTTGACTGCAGGTCAGTATGTGTGTGAAATAATTCTGCAGTGTGTGGATACGATTTGTTACATGCATAATACTGTAACAGTATGTCTGCTGCCAAATTCCTGTGCAAACTTCATGGAAAATTCAAAGCATTTCCTGTATGTGCAAATGGTAGTTGAATGGTATGGCCACAAATGGTATAAAGTCTTCAGATTGGCTTATGGGATTTTGCGCAAAGTATCAGCACAGTAGATGAGATTCTGTTGATGCTGTCTCGAAACCAAATACTGCACTGAAGAAGGTAATGTGATTGAGTGCTAGAGACCGGAGCTAGAGAGATAAAGCAGGATGCTCTGCCTCCTAATAAATATATATGAGCGGAGGGCAGCACGGACCATCACCAGTACATGCAGCAATTTAAATACAACCTCTAATAAAGTGAAAATCATTTAGGATAATGATTATAGTGCACATTCCTGCACTATAATCATTTTTCTTTATAATTGGAGGTATACTAATTGAGTTGCAATGGTTACAATACTGTTTGCATTGTGGCTCACTATAGTCCAGAAGCAGGGAGTTACAGAAAAGAAGTATTTCCTTGTTACTTGTCACACTTTAGGAACCAGTCCTGAATTTGGCTAACAAATGTTTTCCAAACTTCGCCTGCATGAACTATGTTTTTTTAAGTTACTACCATGCATTTTTTATTTTTTCACATCATTCACATTTTCATTTTCACAATTTAGATTATCCACATTGATATGAACATTGTTTTCAGCTGTCAGCCCATGAAAGCATCATAAGGGCAGTCAATAAAAGCATCAAAGACAATACATATTACCAAAATGCATTTGCTTGCCTTTATATGAACAGTCTATGCCTATACTGTGTATACATATTCATTGATAACATCCAGGTGTACTATTGGTTTCCATTACCATAAGACCTGCCCTATATAAGTATATGATTTACATACTGTATTATGGGAAGCCTCAACAGTTTATGACTGAAGACTTTTTATGTTCTAAAATGTATTTTTAGTCATGTTTTGGAATAAATAATGATGTACTGCTGTGTACTGCTTTTGTGTCATACTACTATACTAATGTAATGAAATGGAAAGCTAACATAAGGCCCCATTCCTACATAGAACCTTGAGGATTTTAGCACTGAAATCTGCATGAATTGTGCTCTAAAGCCACATCCCACTGTCTTTAGCGAAAATCTGAGACTTTTTTTTTTTATGTGATGTTTTGAAAATCTGTGCAAAAAAAAAACTACCCATCACTTATTGACACATTTCCATGCGGAAACAACATCAGGTTTCAAGAATGTGATTACCGGTAATCTTAACCCCTTAGGGACGAAGCCCATTATGACCTTAAGGACCAGAGCATCTTTTGCACATCCGACCACTGTCACTTTAAGCATTAATAACTCTGGGATGCTTTTACTTATGAATTTGATTCTGAGATTCTGAGATTTTTTCGTGACATATTCTACTTTATGTTAGTGGTAAATTTTCGTTGATACTTGCATCATTTCTTGGTGAAAAATTTAAAAAATTCATGAAAATTTTGAAGATTTAGCATTTTTCTAACTTTGAAGCTCTCTGCTTGTAAGGAAAATGAAGAAATCATGCAGTGACCAGGAAAAAGAGGAACAATACTGGCGCTGGACGAATAATAACAGGAGAACGGCAGGTAACAGAACCAGGTGGGTTTATTCAGCAGAGATACAGCGCATTTTGCTGGGCATGCGCAGCTTCATCAGGCATGTCAGGTAGGGCCATCGCACAGGTTATATAGCTGTAGCGATTAACCCTTTACAATACTAACAATACAATAATACAGCACATAAATATATATATATATATATATATATATATATATACATTAAAAAATATTCTACCATACAAAAGTTATTTATAACAAAGGAAGAAGAATACATATATAAGATCTATTCAATAAATAACAATGTGAACCGCACAATGTGAACAGGGTTGGTGAAATTGATTAAGCAAAA
Organism: Hyla sarda; assembly: GCF_029499605.1. NCBI lineage: Eukaryota > Metazoa > Chordata > Amphibia > Anura > Hylidae > Hyla > Hyla sarda. Next base: position 216,368,121 of record NC_079190.1, on the reverse strand, counting down.
TCCATCTACTATTACCACCACTGAAAATTAACAAAGTTAAATCATTGATAACGACTGCTAGTATTGTACAGGATGGAGCAGAGGGATCGAGTGAAGCTGCTTTAGACATAAATGAGCCGGACTGCTCCATGGATTCCTCTTTCCTGACTGTACATGAAGTTTGAACTTAAATACATCAATCAAAATTTACATACCAGATCAAGCATATCAGAAATTAAATCACCTTCTTTTTTTAGACTCCCCACTAACAAATGCAGCAAGCATAATACCCTCTTTAAATGTTAATCTTCCGAAAACACATTACTTCCCACCAGTGACATCATCCCCCCTCAAAGGACCCATAAAAAGAAAAGAAAATCCAGGGGTTGTAGAGGAGGTAGAAATAGAAAGAAATCAAGAAATTCATCGTACACAGAAACTACAGGAACACAAAAAGAAAAAGTAAAAATATTTAATCTGACTACATGCTATCAGAAAGTGAAACTAACGTTTTAGCTAAGGGATTGTCCTTTTGTCCGGCAGCACTTCCTAACAACTTCCAGTTATTTTTAGATCTGAATCAGTTTATAAGAAAATTTACACTTAATCGACATTTTTCTATTATCAATAAATTTAAAATATCCCACAGTGAAATGGACATTACTCTTGAGCCCTCTGTGGTGCCATCGGAACATGGAGATAACCCTCCAGTTGATGGCACCACAGATGAGATTCCTGCAAAACATGTACTAGTGAGACCTCTGTAGTCCTTTTATCCCTTACACTAGAGATGTCCAGATACAATTTTTTGAAGACCGAGTACGAGTACCGATACTTGAATTCTAGTACTCACCAATACCAAGTACCAGTACTTATATTTTAAAGGGAATCTGACACCGTTTCTGGCACTGCTTACCGTGCTGATATGTGAGTTCCTTGTTGTGTACAATGGAGGCGGCTGCTGTAGTATGAGCCAAGATTTCTCTCTTCTCCATTAGGCAGAACAGGGAATTTGCATTGGCGGTGAGACCGATGTACACATGGTGAGCAGCGGTAGAAACCGGCACCTGCACTTTCAACCTATAAATTCAAGTTAGTGCAGGTGACTCTGCTGTAAGATTGCCTTTAATAGTAGGTAGTATCCCCTTGCAGACATTAGCAGCAGCCCCCCAGCAGTCATTAGTAAGAGCCCCCCTGTAGACAGCAACCCCACTCATAGACAGCAGCCCCGCTTGTAGACTGCAGGCCCCCCTTGTAGACATTAGTAGCAGCCTCCCTGTAGACTGCAGCCCCCTTTAGACAGTGGGCCCCCATTTAAACAGCAGAAGCCCCCCCCTGTTTAGACAGCAGCAGGGCCCCCCGTTTAGTCAGCAGCAGGGCCCCCTTTAGACAGCAACAGCCCTCCCCTTTAGACAGAAGCAGGGTCCCCTTTTAGACAGCAGCAGGGCCCCCATTTAGACAGCAGTAGGGACCCCCCGTTTAGACAGCAGCAGGGCCCCCCATTTAGACAGCCGCAGGCCCCCCCCCCCCGTTTAGACAGCAGCAGCTCCCCTCTCCCCCCCCCCCGTAGACAGCAGGTCCCCCTCTTTAGACACCAGCAGGCCCCCCTGTAGACATTAGTAGCAGCCCCCTCCTTGCAGACAGCTCACCTGCGGCTGTCCTCTGTCAGGTGCTGCCACTCTGCTGCCCCGTTCTCCTGTCCCCATCATGGCGTCCTATGGAGGAGCATGTGGCATATACATCACTCTGCTTCCTCCGTAGGTTTACGCTTGGTGCAGGGGAGGAGGTGGAGTGACGTGTGTGTCACATGCTCCTCTATGGAACACTATGATGCGGACGGGAGGATGGGAGAACGGGGCAGCGGAGCGGCAGCAGGTATTGGACATGGTATCGGGGACATTAAACGAGTCCCCGATACCATGCAAATGGATAGTATTGGCCCCGATACCGATACTATTATCGGTATCGGGACATCCCTACCTTACACCATTTAACACAATCTATCAGGACGATTCAGGACGATCAGGGCAATTCAGGACAGCATGTCTATAATATCCGTCCAACCGATAAAGGGGGGGGGGTTGTGGTTTTGAACCACAATGCATACAAAAAAGAAGCTTTGCGTATTTTAGCTGATAATGAATACTAACATACACTTTGTAATGACCTCTCTGCTGAAATTTTCGGTCTATATTGTGAATTGATTAAGAAGGCTGCGAATCAGTTCCTGCTGGATAGGAGGGAGCACACTTTTCTCACTATTAAAAATGATTTATTAATTTATTATTAATTGAGTTTAAGCTCAATTAATACCGGTATATGAAATTCATAATTTATTTTTACCTCCATCTTTTGCTTTTTTAACTTAAGACATGTACTCCCTCTATTTCAACATTGATACTGAATTAGGCAATCCAAGCAGTTATATGTTTTTTGGGGAATGATACCTACTTGTACAAAAATCAGGCAGATTTTTATTGGAGTCTATTAGGTTTATTTTGACAAATAATATTTTTAATTTTGATGATATCATTTACCGTCAGATCAAGGGCTGTGCCATGGAGACTCGATTCGCCCCTAGTTATGCAAAAAATTTTATGGGGCAATTTGAGTCCCTAATAATGGCACAGTCCTTTTTTTAATTAAGTTTGTGTATTTTTTTTGTCAATTTATGGACAATCTTTTTATGATTTGGTTAGGGTCTGTAGAAGAGGCCATATCATTTGTAGATTAATTAAACAAGAATTCCTGGGGTCTTCAATTTACGATGCATTATTCGAATGTCTTGAGTAAATTTTTAGATTTGGAGATTTATAAAACTAATGATGGATCTATAGCAACAAGGACATTCTTTAAGACAGTAGATGTCAATAGTTTTTTACATTTTGATAGCGCCCATTACCCTAGTTGGCTTAGGGGCGGGCCCTACGGACAGTCCTAAGAACACGCTTCCAGGAAAAAGGTTATCCCAAATCTTTATTAACGAATGCACATAAAAAGGTCCAAAACAAAAAACAAGTTGATTTAATTAGGACATCAATTGAAAAATCACAGATAGGGAAGTGGGGTGATAATCCTATTGAAAATAATTTTAAATTTAAAGGGGTATTCCAGAATTTTTTTTATTTGACTATGCCATTTAGCCCCAAGACAAGCGGAAATTCTTCCTAAGCATGTCCATTACTGTCTGCCAGGTACGTACTAAAATCACTTTATGGTGGAGAACCCCTTAAATTTTTTAACAAATTATAATATGGAGGCGTTTAACATCCAAAAAATTCTTCAAAAAAATTGGCCAATTATAAAAAATGATCCTATATTAAAAGAGAGAATTGCAACAACACCAAATATTACCTATCGCCAGTCAAAAAATCTTCGCACCAAGTAGATTTAGGAACGAGAACTCTATGGCCATTCCTGATGTGGGAGAATCTGAATGTTCTCCCTGCATGAGGAGTCACTGTTTATATTGTCAATGGATTGGTAACAGTATTACCACATTTAAATCTTTCCAAACTCAATTTAAAAAAAAAAAATAGAGGGAAAACTCAATTGTGATACTAATTTTGCTATATATCTGATATCCTGTAGTTGTAATTTACAGTATGTGGGCCGGACGGTCCAGACTAATGTGCTAGAATGAATAAACAAAGATGGAATATTTCACATGGCTACATGCTACATAGTTTATCAAGACATTTTAACAATACTCACCATAGAGATATGGAAACAATAAAATTAACTATACTTGAATCTATCCCATTAGAAACTCCAAATAGATTTCAATGATTAATAAATCGTGAATTCTTTTGGATTCACAAGCTTGGTACTTTGACCCCTTATGGTTTTAATGAATCTATAGAAAACCCTCATTCAATTATTGTACTCAGACCCATAGAAAATATTTTTTTTATTTATGCGCATACACATTGATGCGGCTCTAATTCTAATAATTCAATAATCTAATAATTCATTTAATTGATTGTACGTTCTTCTTTTTGTATTATTGCAATATAGTCTTTTTGGTCTGTTCACATTGTTGCGGATTTGTCTGATACAGTGCTATTCATTGTATTGATTGTTTGTTATTTATTGAATAGATCATATATATATATATATATATATATATATATATATATATATTCTTCCATTGTTATATATAACTTTTGTATGATAGAATATTTTTTAATCTATATATATATATATATATATATTTATGTGCTGTATTATTGTATTGTTAGTATTGTAAAAGGTTAATCGCTACAGCTATATAACCTGTGTGATATAATCTGGTTATTACCTCCATACGCTATTCATTGTTGTGTGTGAGTTCACACAACCTATTCTGGTGAGCGGCTGTGGTTGGTTCCCTTCCCCCATTCTATCTGACCGAGAGGTTATACACATGGAGCGCCTTCTACTGTCTTTTTTTGGGCATTCCAAATAAATTATATATTGATTCACATATACAATATGTCTACTTTATGTTGACATCATAAAGTTGACATGTTTTTCCTTTTTGAATACATCAGAGGGCTTCAAAGTTTAGCAGCAATTTTCAAATTTTTCATGAAAATATCAAAATCAGAATTTTTCAGGGGCCAGTTTAGTTTTGAAGTGAATTTAAGGGTCTTTATGTTAGAAATACCCCATAATGAACCCCATTATGAAAAATGCACCCCTCAACGTATTCAAAATTACATTCAGTTTGTTAACCCTTTAGGTGTTTCACAAGAATAGCAGCAAAATGGAGGAGAAAATTCAAAATCTTCATTTTTTACAATAACATGTTCTTGTAGACCCATATTTTTTATTTTTACAAAGTGTAAAAAGAGAAAAAGGCCACCAACATTTGTAACTCTATTTCCCTCTAGTATGTAAATACCTCATATGTGTATGTAAAGTGCTCTGTGGGTGCACTAGAGGGCTCAGAAGGGAAGGAGCGACAAAGGGATTTTGGAGAGTAAATTTTGCTGAAATGGTTTTTGGGGGGCATAGCCTTTTTAGGAAGCCCCTATGGTGCCAGAACAGCAAAAAAACACCTATATGGAAACTATACCCCTCAAGGAACGTAACAAGGGGTACAGTGAGCCTTAACACCCCATAGGTGATTGACAAACTTTCGTTAAGGTGGGATGTGAAAATGAAAAATCTGATTTTTTTTCACTAAAATGTTGATGTTACCCCAAATTTTTCATTTTCATAAGGGGTAATAGGTGAAAATGTCCCCCAAAATTTGTATCCCCATTTCTCTCGAGTAAGGAAATATGTGGATGTAAAAGACTCTGTGGGTGCACTAGAGGGCTCAGAAGGGAAGGAGCGACATTAGGCTTTTGGAGAGAGAATTTTGCTGAAATGGTTTTTGGGGAGCATGTCGCATTTAGGAAGCTCCCATGGTGCCAGAACAGCAAAAATTAAAATAAAAAAAGAACACATGGCACACTATTTCGGAAACTACACCCCTCAAGGAATGTAACAAGGGGTACAGTGAACCTTAACCCCTTAAGGACTCAGGGTTTTTCCGTTTTTGCACTTTCGTTTTTTCCTCCTTACCTTTTAAAAATCATAACCCTTTCAATTTTCCACCTAAAAATCCATATTATGGCTTATTTTTTGCATCACCAATTCTACTTTCCAGTGACATTAGTCATTTTACCCAAAAATGCACGGCGAAACGGAAAAAAAAATCATTGTGCGACAAAATCGAAAAAAAAACGCCATTTTGTAACTTTTGGGGGCTTCCGTTTCTACGCAGTGCATATTTCGGTAAAAATTACACCTTATCATTATTCTGTAGGTCCATACGGTTAAAATGATACCCTACTTATATAGGTTTGATTTTGTCGCACTTCTGGAAAAAATCATAACTACATGCAGGAAAATTTATACGTTTAAAAATGTCATCTTCTGACCCCTATAACTTTTTTATTTTTCCACGTACGGGGTGGTATGAGGACTCATTTTTTGCGCCGTGATCTGAAGTTTTTATTGGTATGATTTTTGTTTTGATCTGACTTTTTGATCACTTTTTATTCATTTTTTAATGTTATAAAAAGTTACCAAAATACGCTTTTTTGGACTTTTGGAATTTTTTTGCGCGTACGCCATTGACCGTACGGCTTAATAAATGATATATTTTTATAGTTCGGACATTTACGCACGCGGAGATACCACATATGTTTATTTTTATTTTTTTTTACACTATTTTATTTTTTTTATGGGAAAAGGGGGGTGATTCAAACTTTTATTAGGGAAGGGGTTAAATGACCTTTATTAACACTTTTTTTTTACTTTTTTTTTGCAGTGTTATAGGTCCCATAGGGACCTATAACACTGCACACACCGATCTCTCATCCTGATCACAGGCGTGTATTAACACGCCTGTGATCAACATTATCGGCGGTTGACTGCTCCTGCCTGGATCTCAGGCACGGAGCAGTCATTCGTCGATCGGACACCGAGGAGGCAGGTAAGGGCCCTCCCGGTGTCCGATCAGCTGTTCGGGACGCCGCGATTTCACCGCGGCGGTCCCGAACAGCCCGACTGAGCAGCCGGGATACTTTCAGTTTCACTTTAGAAGCGGCGGTCAGCTTTGACCGCCGCTTCTAAAGGGTTAATACCGCACATCGCCGCGATCGGCGATGTGTGGTATTAGCCGCGGGTCCCGGCCGTTGATTAGCGCCGGGACCCACGCGATATGATGCGGGATCGCGGCGCGGGAGACGGCGCAGGACGTAAATATACGTCCTGCGTCGTTAAGGGGTTAAAGGGGTATTCCAGGCCAAAACTATTTTTTTTATATATCAACTGGTTCCGGAAAGTTAAACAGATTTGTAAATTACTTCTATTAAAAAATCTTAATCCTTCCGATAGTTATTAGCTTCTGAAGTTGAGTTGCTGTTTTCTGTCTAACTGCTTTCTGATGACTCACGTCCCAGGAGCTGTGCAGCGAGGGATATTTTCCCATCATGCACAGCTTCCGGGATGTGACATCATCAATGAGCAGTGAGACAGAAAACTTCAGAAGCTAATAACTATTGGAAGGATTAAGATTTTTTAATAGAAGTAATTTACAAATCTGTTTAACTTTCTGGAGCCAGTTGATATATAAAAAAAAGTTTTTGCCTGGAATATCCCTTTAACACCCCACAGGTAATTGACAAATTTTTACTAAATTTGGATATGAAAATGAAAAATTTGATTTTTTTATACTAAAACGCTGGTGTTACCCTGAATTTTTTTATTTTTACTAAGGTTAACAGGAGAAAAAGCCCCCCAAAATGTAAAACACTATTTGTTCTGAATATGGAAATACCCCATATGTGGATGTAAAGTGATCTGCGGGCGAACTACAATGCTCAGAAGAGAGAGAGAGAGCGCCATTGGGCTTTTGGAGAGAGAATTTGGTTGGAAGGGAAGCCGAGTGCCATGTGCATTTACAAAGCCCCCATGGTGCCAAAACAGTGGACCGTTCTACATGTGACCCCATTTTGGAAACTACACCCCTCACATAATGTAATAAGGGGTACAGTGAGCATTTACACCCCACAGGTGTCTGACAGATCCTTGGAACAGTGGTCCGTGCAAATTAAAAATTAAATTTTTCCTTTTTACAGACCACTGTTCCAAAAATCTGTCAGACACCTGTGAGGTGTAAAGGCTCACTGTACCCCTTATTACATTACGTGACGGGTGTAGTTTGCAAATGGGGTCACATGTGGGGGGGGGGGGGGGGTCCATTGTTCTGGCATCATGGGGTCTTTGCACATAGCCTTCAATTCCAGCCAAATTCTCTCTCTTAAAGCCCAAAGGCGCTCCTACTCTTCTGAGCCCTGTAGTGCAACCGCAGAGAAGTTTACATCCACATATGGGGTATTTCCTTACTCAGAGGAAATGGGGTTACAAAGTTTTGGGGGTCTTTTTTTCCTATTACCCCTTCTGAAAATGAAAACTTTTGGGTAACATTAGCATTTTAGTGGAAAAAAAAAAGATTTAATTTTCAAGTCCAAATTTAATGAAAATTTGTCCTACATCTGTGGGGTGTTAAGGCTCACTCTACCCCTTGTTACATTCTGTGAGGGGTGTAGTTTTAAAAATGGGCTCATATGTGCTTGTTTTTGTCAGAACCGCTGTAACCAGCAGCCACCCCTGTTCAAATAACCAGTTTAGGCCTCAAATGTACATAGTGTGCTCTCACTCCTGAGCCTTGTTGTGCGCCCACAGAGAACTTTACATCAACATATGGGGTATTTTCTTAGGAGAAATTGTGTTACAAATTTTGTGGCCCTTTTTTTTTGCTTTTAGCTCTTATGAAAATGAAAAGTATGGGGCAACACCAGCATTTTAGTGTAAAAAATGAAAAAAATTTCACACTAACATGCTGGTGTGGATCCCCACTTTACCTTTGCATAAGAGGTAAAATGAGAAAAAGCCCCACAAAATTTGTAGCGCAGTTTCTCCCCAGTAAGGAAATACCCCATATGTGGCACTAAACTGTTCCCTTGAAATACGACAGGGCTCAGGAGTGAGAGAGCGCCATGTGCATTTGAGGACTAAATTAGGGATTTGCATAGGGACAGACCCAGATGCAAGCATGGCGCTTGCCTCCGCCATCAAAAAAATACCCAACAGCAGTGTATCCCAAACAGTGTGCCTCCAGCTGTTGCAAAACTCTCAGCATGCCTGGACAGTCAATTGCTTTCTGGCAATGCTGGGAGTTGTTTTCTTGCAACAGCTGGAGGCGCCATTTAGGAAACAGTGCCATACGAGACGTTTTAAAATTTTATTGGGGAGGGGGGGTTGGGGGGAACTGTGTAGGGGTATGTGTATATGTAGTGTTTTACTCTTTATTTTATGTTGGTGTAGTGTAGTGTTTTTAGGGTACATTTACACTGGCGGGGGTTTACAGTGAGTTTTCCGCTAGGAGTTTGAGGTGTGGAAGGAAATTTGCTGCATCTGAAACTTGCAGTGGGAAACTCACTGGGGGGGGGGGGGGGGAGAGGAATATCCAGCTATTGCAAATCTACAACTCCCAGCATGCACCGACAGACCATACATGCTGGGTGTTGAAGTTTTACAACAGCTGGAGGCACACTGGTGGGGAAACACCTAGTTAGGGTTTGTTACCTAACTCCATGTTTCCACACCAGTGTACCGTACCTCCAACTGTTGCACCTTCAGCTGTCAGTGCGTGCTGGGAGTTGTAGTTTTGCAACAGCTGGAGGCACAAGGGTTGGCTAACTCATTGTTTTCCCATCAGTGTGTCTCCAGCAAAACTACAACTCCCGGCATGCACTGACAGCTGAAGGGCATGCTGGGAGTTGTAGTTATGCAACAGCTGGAGGTGCACAGTTTGTAGACAACTGTGTAGTGGTCTCCAAACTGTGGCCCTACAGATGTTTCAAAACTACAAATTCCAGCATGCCCAGACTTCCCAGGCATGCTGGGAGTTGTAGTTCGGCAACATCTGAAATGCCACTTGTTGCAGAACTACAATGCCCAGCATGCCTGGACAGTCTGGGCATGCGGAGAATTGTAGATTTGCAGCATCTGGAGGGCCACAGTTTAAAGACCACTGCAGTTTAAAGACCACACAACTCCCAGCATGCCCAGACTGTCAAGGCATGCTGGAACTTGTAGTTCTGCAACATCTGGAGGCCCAGATGTTGCAGAACTACAACTCTCAGCATGCCTGGACTGTCTGGGCATGCTGAGAGTTGTAGCTTTGCAACATCTGGAGGGTCACAGTTTGTAGCTCCCCAGATGTAGCAAAACTACATAGTTTTGAAACTTCTAGGTGGCCACAGTTGAAGATCACTTACCTCGATCTTCAGACTGTGGCCCGTCCGCGCCATCCCCGCCGGCCACATCTGCTATCCCTCCGCTGCCGCCGGTCACATCCGCCGCCACTGCTGCCACTCCCGCCAATCACGCTCACCGCCACTGCCACCACCAAGTCCAGGCAGCCATCACCAACGTAACCCCGCACTTCCAGGGACGGGCAGAATAGGGGATCATGCCGTTTGACCCCCCTCCGCCCCTCCTGCCATTGGTCGGTCAGTGGTGACCAATGGCAGGGGATTGGTCATTCAGGATGGTCGGGACTGTCTCTGACAGCTCCGATCATCCTAATTTTCGGGGCGAATCAGAAAAAAAAAGCTGTGATTCGTCGATCAGAATTGACCGGCGAATTACAGCGTTTGCCGACAAGGGGGGGTCTCAGGACCCCCCTAGGCGATGTCCTGGGATGGCTGCTGATAGATATCAGCAGTCATACCATTCCAATCACTGCGCCGTGCGCGGCAGTGAACGGAATTCCCACGGGCGTACACGTACGCCCTTGGTCCTTAAGTACCAGGGAGCCAGGGCATACCTGTACTCCCTTAGTCCCCAACAGGTAAAAAATATAGCAAAATCAGCAATATTAGGCTATGTTTGCACATCAGAATGTCTGCATGGAAATTCTCAGTGCGGACATTCTGCAAACTGCGCTGGCATAACAAGACCGCTAGGAAATGCGCCTTGTCCATAGACGGCAATGCATTTTCGTGTGGAGTCCGCAAAGTGAATGGACATGTTCATTCTTTCTGTGGACACCGTAATTTGCCTTTCCGTTACAGGTGTCTCCGGTTGTAAAATCTGCATTTGCGGATCCCCAATTGAGGATTTTATAAGGTGATTGTTATGTATTTTTGATTCCCTTTGAGCTCAGATAAGCAATTTTCAAACATAAAAATCGATCGTATACACAAGGACTTTGAGTACTAATATGCCAGACCTGGAGACCATCACAAGGCTGGCTTTTTTAACCACTTTACACCTTGCACTTGGCTAGTGACCGTGGTATCTAAGTGGCTTAAAGGGGTATTCCAGGCAAAACCTTTCTTTATATAGATCAACTGGCTCCGGAAAGTTAAACAGATTTGTAAATTACTTCTATTAAACAATCTTAATCCTTCCAATAGTTATTAGCTCCTGAAGTTTTCTGTCTAACTGCTCAATGATGATGTCACGTGAGTCATCAGAGAGCAGTTAGACAGAAAACAACAACTCAACTTCAGAAGCTAATAACTATTGGAAGGATTAAGATTTTTTAATAGAAGTAATTTACAAATCTGTTTAACTTTCCGGAGCCAGTTGATATATAAAAAAAAGTTTTGGCTTGGAATACCCCTTTAACAGACAGGATCAGAGTTATTTCCAATCCCAGCTGTTGCATTTACATGATGCAGAGTTAATACTGTTGTAGTGTTTATACACTTTTAGGATACATCATTTGTAGATCATATAACATTTTTCATTCAAGTTGTTATAAGCGTCTTGAACAGGATCTAAAAGTTCCACAAGAAAACCTGTATGTAAAATCACGGGTTTGAACACAGATATATATAGGTCATACAGGTGACAAATGCTCAACCTCATATAAGTAAAGATATCTTGACATTCAGATATAAATTGAACAGAAATATGCAGACTATGCTTAAAAGCAGATTTGCTCAGGGGCAGGTCAAGAACAAAACTGCCGAACAGCAATCTTCGCTTAGCACAATATACATATCTGTACAAATTCATTATTATTTTAACTTATCATTTATGCCTCCTTCTTGTTAAAGAAAGCAGGAAGCTGGAAAACCAGGTACTGCCTGTACAATATCAGCTGTTCACTTTCTGTGGTTGAGATAAGTAAGTATGCAAATATCTTTGTTAAAATTTAGTAATCAAAGATATCAGTGTTCAGAATATTGCTCCGAAGGGAACAGCCTTGGGAATTCTATGATGCATGCCATTAGTAGAATTTCACTTACCAGAGAATCGGTAATGGACATCATTGTGGTTACTACAAGACTGAAATGGAAAGAACAAACAAGCATATGGAGAATATTTATGGTCAGATGCAGGGCTGCCATCAGAAATCGTGAGGCCTCTTACACAATTTATGACCTAGGCCCCCAGTGACCTGCCGCCCAAGTCTGCCCCAGGGCCCGCCATGCAGTTTTATTGCACCGGTATATAAGGGGGAAATATTAACATTATACAAATTACCATCATACTGTTACTGACCAAATCTTGTATACTGAGACCAATTTTACTAATCATACCAGTATACAAGGAGAAAATATCCCCATACATATTACCATCATACTGTTACAAACTAACAGGGCTGCCATCAGGGGGTACAACCCATAAACCTGTATGGGGCCCGGAGCTTCAGGGAGGCTCAGCCGTCTCTGGGCCTTTTTTTTTTTTTTTTTACATTGTCAGTCAGTCAGTGAGTGGGCCCGCCACCACTCCTTTCTGATAACTTACAGTTATGGTCATGCTGCCGCGCTGTCAATGCTGCTTCCATGCAGCAGGGATACCTCCAGGCCGGCTGTCCCTTTAAATTAGCAGTGGCCAGCATGAGGTATTACTTACTCCCGCACAGCCGCTGTGCATTGATACAGCCACCACTGCCGAACAGTAGCGCTGTGGCGGAGCAGAGGACAGTCTCTCTGCTGCCTGCCTACTCACTGAGCAAGGTGCGCCTCAGCTCCGCTGGCTGGCTAGCACTGAGGTGAGTGGTGGCAGCGGTGGGAAAAAAGCACTAGAGTGGCTCCATAAATGTATATAAAAAATATATATATAAAATATAATGTGATCATTTGGGGCTGGGGGGGCCCCGGAGGCGGAGGCAAGCAGAACTATATAGCGCAGGTGGCAGGCAGCTGAGCTGGGGCCTGCTGCCTGGGGAAAATATATGATCAGGAGGCATTCAGGCATAAACTATATTGGGGGCAACAATTAGCAGCAAAAAGAGGCATACAACAACTTTATAGTGGCAAGTTGTGCCCTGGCCCATATAGTTGTTGTAGGCCCCTCTTTGCTAACAGTTTTCCCCCCATATAGTTATAGGCCTCTCTGAGAAAGGCCTACCACAACTATGGGGGCAACTATTAACAGAGGGGCCTACCCAAATTATATGGAGCCCCTATATAGTTTGGGTAGGCCTCTCTGTTCATAGTTGCTGCTTCCATATAGTTTGGGTAGGCCCCTCTGTTAAAGGAGTCATCTGGAGAAAAATAACTAATCCCCTATCCAAGGATAAGGGATAAGTTATAGATCGCAGGGAGGTCCAAGCGCTGGGCCCCTAGTGATCTCCTGCACGGGGCCCTGGCAGTTTGCCGGAAGTATATGGAGGGGCGTGTCGACTGGCGCTCCGTGCGTGGTACGACACGCCCCCCCCCCCCTTCCAGCCGACTGCCGGTACCCTTTGCAGGAGATAGCAGGGGGGCCCAGTGCTCGGACCCCCCCGTGATCCATAACTTATCCTCTATCCTTAAATAAGGGATAAGTTATTTTTTACCAGACAACTCCTTTAATAGTTGCTCTCATATAGTTGCTGTAGGCCTGGGCCCCTCTCAGAGAGGCCTACAACTATATGGGAGTAAAACTACTAACAAAGGGGCCTACCCCAACTATATGAAACATATATACTTAAACCCCTCTATATAGCTATAATGGCATAACCCCTTAAAGGAGATATCCAGTGCTGAAAAATGTATCCCCTATCCTTGGGATAGGGGATAAGTTTGAGATTGCGGGGGGTCAGCGATCTCCTGTACGGGGCCCTGGAAGCCCGCGGGAAGGGGGCATGTCACCCGCCGCTTCGTTCGGTGGTAAACACACTCGCTTCCCTCGGGCTGTCGGGGCCCCGTACAGGAGATTGCGGGGGGCCCCAGCGGTTGGACCCCCTGCGATCTGAAACTTATTTCTTATCCTAAGGATAGGGAATAAGTTTTTTTTTTAGCACTGGACTACTCCTTTAACCCCTTAGGGACCTATTTTCACCTTAAGGACTCGGCAAATTTTCATTTTTGCATTTTCGCTTTTTCCTCCTTCCCTTCTAAAAATCATAATGCTTTCAATTTTACACCTACAGATAAGGGCTTGTTTTTTGCGTCAATAGTGAGGGTCTGTCTCACTTTTTATTGTCTTTATAGTACTAAAAAGAAATTAAAAAAACATTGGGGGTGGGTCATAGGGGAGGTCTAGGGGCGGAGTCAGGGACCTATGGGCGGAGGCAGGCAACCGCGCGGGGGGGGGGGGGGGGGCAGGCCTTTAGCTGTGTAAGGGGCCCCAAAATTCCTGATGGCAGCCCTGCAGACTAAATCCTGTATAATGAAACTAGTCATACCTTTTCATACATAAATCAGGAGTCTTCTCTTCTGACTCCTATATCTTTTTTATTTTTTAGAATACAGGGATGTGTAAGGGCTAATTTTTTTGGCACTGTGATCTGTAGTTTTTATTGGTAGCATTTTTGCTTTGATGGGACTTTTTGATTGCATTTTTATTAATCTTTCTATGGTAACTTAATTAAGGTAATATATAAATTGTTTAGAAATTTATGCAGATGCCGATAACATGTATGTATTTATTTTTGTTTACATAATTGAATTTGAAAAGGGGGGGGGGGGTGAATTTAACTTTTATTAGGAAAGGGGCTTATTCACATTTATTACCATTTCCTGCATTTAGATGCTGTGATCAACTTTGATCGCAGCGTCTAAAGGGTTAATGCCGGACAGCTGCCTGATCGGCGATGTCCATCATTAGCCGTGGGTCCTGGTTGCTGAGAACAGACGGGACCCACCGGGTATGAAGCACGCTCAGCTGCTAAGCGTGCTTCAAACTGCATCCTTAAGGGGACTACAATATGCAATACAATTCATATTTCAGTCGGTCAGTATTGCTTTACATAGTTTGGGTAGGCCGTTCTGTTAATAGGGGAAACTATTAGCGGGGCATCTATTAACAGACAGGTATGACCAAACTATACATGCCAACTATTAACAGAGGGGCCTACCCAAACCTATATGGGAGAAACTATTAACAAAGAAGCCTACCCAAACTTTATGGAGGCCCCATATAGTTTAGATAGGCCCCTTTGTTAATAGTTGCCCCTACATAGTTGTAGGCCCCTCTCCCATCTGCCTGGGCCCCCAGTGATATTTTTTCTTTTTGCACCTCTGTCCAGCGTCCTCCTCGGGCCAGGCTCTTCTTTTGAGGTGCCGCTCTCCTCATCTGCAGATTGTAGACTGCAGCCAGCAGACTGCTTTTCCCTGCTGTCAGAATGGTGACAGCGTGCATAGCGCAGCACGTGCATCTTCCGGCGGTCCGTCAATCAATCAGTGTATGTGCGCTACCTCTTGATAGCGCTACGTCGTAGCAAAACATGTTGAGGGGGCAGAGTGGATATTTTAATTAACTATAGCGCTGCTGCTCCTTGCAAATAACCGTGTGTGACCTGCAGGCATACAGGGTTGCTCTAATATAAACATAGTAGTAACTAAGCAGCAGAGACATCTGCGCAAAGAAATGATCCTATCAAAATAGCAAACAGAGCAAACAGCGCTATCTGATTTTAAAAGTGTGTAGCAATTAATAAAGCATATGGGAGTTTTAATAACAATTTAAGTAGTATATGGGAAAATAGGGTGTTTTTGGATTCCCAAATGGGAATCTATAGGAATTAAATAAACAAATGTAATCCTCCATATACTGGTCTATACCAGTTATGGTCAATCAGTGTATAGTCTACAGTATGACTATCCCAGCGGTCAGTGAGTGACTGTCGCTCACTGACTCACTAACATTTAAAAAAAAAAAGTTTAAGATCGGCTGGGCCCCTTACTGGGGTATCCCCTGATGACGTCCCTGGTCAGATGTGGAGGACGTTTTGACATGCAGATTTGTAGTTGATTTTACTCTGTGAAATCTGATGCAAACATCTTGGGTAAATCTAGAAAATAACAGACAAGGCATGATGTAGAAACTGAAGCTCTAAAGGGTAATTGTCACGATGCCGGCTGGCAGGTAGTGGATCCTCTGTGCCAGAGAGGGATTGGCGTGGACCGTGCTAGTGGATCGGTTCTAAGTCACTACTGGTTTTCACCAGAGCCCGCCGCAAAGCGGGATGGTCTTGCTGCGGCGGTAGTGACCAGGTCGTATCCACTAGCAACGGCTCAACCTCTCTGACTGCTGAAGATAGGCGCGGTACAAGGGAGTAGACAGAAGCAAGGTCGGACGTAGCAGAAGGTCGGGGCAGGCAGCAAGGATCGTAGTCGGGGGCAACGGCAGGAGGTCTGGAACACAGGCTAGGAACACACAAGGAAACGCTTTCACTGGCACAATGGCAACAAGATCCGGCGAGGGAGTGAAGGGGAAGTGAGGTATAAATAGGGAGTGCACAGGTGAACACACTAATTGGAACCACTGCGCCAATCAGCGGCGCAGTGGCCCTTTAAATCGCAGAGACCTGGCGCGCGCGCGCCCTAGGGAGCGGGGCCGCGCGCGCCGGGACAGGACAGACGGAGAGCGAGTCAGGTACGGGAGCCGGGATGCGCATCGCGAGCGGGCGCTACCCGCATCGCGAATCGCATCCCGGCTGGAGACGGTATCGCAGCGCACCGGGTCAGTGGAGCTGCCCGGAGCGCTGCGGTAGCGAGAGAGAAGCGAGCGCTCCGGGGAGGAGCGGGGACCCGGAGCGCTTGGCGTAACAGTACCCCCCCCCTTGGGTCTCCCCCTCTTCTTAGAGCCTGAGAACCTGAGGAGCAGACTTTTGTCTAGGATGTTGTCCTCAGGTTCCCAGGATCTCTCTTCAGGTCCACAGCCCTCCCAATCCACCAAAAAGAACCTTTTTCCTCTGACCGTCTTGGAGGCCAGTATCTCTTTCACTGAGAAGACGTCAGAAGAACCGGAGACAGGAGTGGGAGAAACTAATTTGGGAGAGAAACGGTTGATGATGAGTGGTTTAAGAAGAGAGACATGAAAGGCATTAGGAATACGGAGAGAAGGAGGAAGAAGAAGTTTGTAAGAGACAGGATTAATTTGGCACAAGACTTTGAAAGGACCAAGATAGCGTGGACCCAGTTTGTAACTGGGGACACGAAAGCGGACATATTTAGCGGAGAGCCATACCTTGTCTCCGGGAGCAAAAATGGGGGGAGCTCTTCTTTTCTTATTGGCAAACTTTTTCATGCGAGATGAAGCCTGTAAAAGAGAATCATGGGTCTCTTTCCATATGGTGGAAAGATCACGAGTCACTTCATCTACAGCGGGCAAACCAGAGGGCAAGGGAGTAGGGAGGGGGGGGAAGAGGGTGACGGCCGTACACCACGAAAAATGGGGATTTGGAGGAAGATTCAGAGACTCTAAAGTTATACGAGAATTCGGCCCATGGTAGAAGATCTGCCCAATCATCCTGGCGGGAGGAAACAAAATGTCGTAAATAATCACCCAAGACCTGGTTAATTCTTTCTACTTGTCCATTGGATTGAGGATGATATGCAGAAGAAAAGTTTAATTTAATCTTGAGTTGTTTACAGAGAGCCCTCCAGAATTTTGACACGAATTGGACGCCTCTATCCGAGACTATCTGTGTGGGCAACCCGTGAAGACGAAAAATGTGTACAAAAAATTGTTTAGCCAACTGAGGCGCTGAAGGATGGCCAGGAAGAGGGATGAAATGTGCCATCTTGGAGAATCGATCAACGACCACCCAAACAACAGTGTTGCCACGGGATGGGGGTAGGTCAGTAATAAAATCCATACCAATCAGAGACCAAGGCTGTTCGGGGACAGGCAGAGGATGAAGAAAACCAGCGGGCTTCTGGCGAGGAGTCTTATCCCGGGCACAGACAGTGCAGGCTCGCACAAAGTCCACGACATCCGTCTCCAGAGTCGGCCACCAATAGAAGCGAGAGATGAGTTGCACAGATTTCTTGATGCCTGCATGACCTGCGAGATGGGAGGAGTGACCCCATTTGAGGATTCCGAGGCGTTGGCGTGGAGAGACGAAGGTCTTTCCTGGAGGAGTTTGCCTGATGGAGGCTGGAGAAGTGGAAATCAGGCAGTCAGGAGGAATGATGTGTTGCGGAGAGAGTTCAACTTCCGAGGCATCCGAGGAACGAGAGAGAGCATCGGCCCTAATGTTCTTATCGGCAGGCCGAAAGTGAATTTCAAAATTAAATCGGGCAAAGAACAGAGACCACCTGGCCTGGCGAGGATTCAGCCGTTGGGCAGACTGGAGATAGGAGAGGTTCTTGTGATCGGTGTAAATAATAACTGGAAATCTCGATCCCTCCAGCAGATGCCTCCATTCCTCAAGTGCTAATTTAATGGCTAGAAGCTCTCGATCCCCGATGGAGTAGTTCCTCTCCGCCGGAGAGAAGGTCCTAGAAAAAAAACCACAAGTAACAGCATGCCCGGAAGAATTTTTTTGTAGAAGGACCGCTCCAGCTCCTACAGAGGAGGCATCAACCTCCAATAGGAAGGGTTTAGATGGGTCAGGTCTGGAGAGCACGGGAGCCGAAGAAAAGGCAGACTTGAGCCGTTTAAAGGCGTCTTCCGCTTGAGGAGGCCAAGACTTGGGATTGGCATTTTTTTTGGTTAAAGCCACGATAGGGGCCACAACGGTAGAAAAATGTGGAATAAATTGCCTGTAATAATTGGCGAACCCCAAAAAACGTTGGATAGCACGGAGTCCGGAGGGGCGTGGCCAATCTAAGACGGCAGAGAGTTTGTCTGGATCCATTTGTAGTCCCTGGCCAGAGACCAAGTATCCTAGGAAAGGAAGAGATTGGCATTCAAACAGACATTTCTCTATCTTGGCATAAAGTTGATTGTCACGAGGTCTCTGAAGAACCATACGGACATGCTGGCGGTGTTCTTCTAGATTGGCAGAAAAAATCAGGATATCGTCCAGATATACAACAACACAGGAGTATAAGAGATCACGAAAAATTTCATTAACAAAGTCTTGGAAGACGGCAGGGGCGTTGCACAGGCCAAAGGGCATGACCAGATACTCAAAGTGTCCATCTCTAGTGTTAAATGCCGTTTTCCATTCATCCCCCTCTCTGATGCGGATGAGATTATAAGCACCTCTTAAGTCCAGTTTGGTAAAGATGTGGGCACCTTGGAGGCGATCAAAGAGTTCAGAGATGAGGGGTAGGGGGTAGCGGTTCTTTACCGTGATTTTATTAAGACCGCGGTAGTCAATGCAAGGACGTAGAGAGCCATCTTTTTTGGACACAAAGAAAAATCCGGCTCCGGCAGGAGAGGAGGATTTACGGATAAAGCCTTTTTTTTAATTTTCCTGGATGTACTCCGACATAGCAAGAGTCTCTGGGGCGGACAGAGGATAGATTCTGCCCCGGGGTGGAGTAGTGCCCGGGAGGAGGTCAATAGGACAATCATAAGGCCTGTGAGGAGGTAGAGTCTCAGCTTGTTTTTTGCAAAAAACATCCGCAAAGTCCATATAGGCCTTAGGGAGACCGGTTACAGGGGGAACCACAGAGTCACGGCAAGGGGTACTGGGAACCGGTTTTAGGCAGTCCTTGAAACAAGAGGGCCCCCAACTCTTGATCTCCCCAGTGGACCAATCCAGGGTTGGGGAATGGAGTTGAAGCCAGGGTAGTCCAAGGAGGATTTCGGAAGTGCAATTGGGGAGGACCAAAAATTCAATCTTCTCGTGATGAGGTCCGATGCACATTAGAAGGGGCTCCGTGCGGAAACGTATGGTACAGTCCAATCTTTCATTGTTTACACAATTGATGTAGAGGGGTCTGGCGAGACTGGTCACTGGGATGTTGAACCTGTTGACGAGAGAGGCCAAAATAAAATTTCCTGCAGATCCGGAATCCAAGAAGGCCATAGTAGAGAAGGAGAAGGCAGAGGCAGATATCCGCACAGGCACAGTAAGACGTGGAGAAGCAGAGTGGACTGTCTCACCTTTGTGCGGAGTCAGCGTACGTCTTTCCAGGCGGGGAGGACGGATAGGACAATCCTTCAGGAAGTGTTCGGTACTGGCACAGTGCAGGCAGAGATTCTCCATGTGGCGTCGTGTCCTCTCTTGAGGTGTCAGGCGAGACCGGTCGACCTGCATAGCCTCCACGGCGGGAGGCACAGGAACGGATTGCAGGGGACCAGAGGAGAGAGGAGCCGGGGAGAAAAAACGCCTTGTGCGAACAAAGTCCATATCCTGGCGGAGCTCCTGACGCCTTTCGGAAAAACGCATGTCAATGCGAGTGGCAAGATGGATGAGTTCATGTAGGTTAGCAGGGATTTCTCGTGCGGCCAGAACATCTTTAATGTTGCTGGATAGGCCTTTTTTAAAGGTCGCGCAGAGGGCCTCATTATTCCAGGATAATTCTGAAGCAAGAGTACGGAATTGTACGGCGTACTCGCCAACGGAAGAATTACCCTGGACCAGGTTCAACAGGGCAGTCTCAGCAGAAGAGGCTCGGGCAGGTTCCTCAAAGACACTTCGAATTTCCGAGAAGAAGGAGTGTATAGAGGCAGTGACGGGGTCATTGCGGTCCCAGAGCGGTGTGACCCATGACAGAGCTTTTCCAGACAGAAGGCTGACTACGAAAGCCACCTTAGACCTTTCAGTAGGAAACTGGTCCGACATCATCTCCAAGTGCAGGGAACATTGGGAAAGAAAGCCACGGCAGAATTTAGAGTCCCCATCAAATTTATCCGGCAAGGATAGTCGTAGACCAGAAGCGGCCACTCGCTGCGGAGGAGGTGCAGGAGCTGGCGGAGGAGATGATTGCTGAAGCTGTGGTAGTAGCTGCTGTAGCATCACGGTCAGTTGAGACAGCTGTTGGCCTTGTTGCGCTATCTGTTGTGACTGCTGGGCGACCACCGTGGTGAGGTCGGCGACAACTGGCAGAGGAACTTCAGCGGGATCCATGGCCGGATCTACTGTCACGATGCCGGCTGGCAGGTAGTGGATCCTCTGTGCCAGAGAGGGATTGGCGTGGACCGTGCTAGTGGATCGGTTCTAAGTCACTACTGGTTTTCACCAGAGCCCGCCGCAAAGCGGGATGGTCTTGCTGCGGCGGTAGTGACCAGGTCGTATCCACTAGCAACGGCTCAACCTCTCTGACTGCTGAAGATAGGCGCGGTACAAGGGAGTAGACAGAAGCAAGGTCGGACGTAGCAGAAGGTCGGGGCAGGCAGCAAGGATCGTAGTCGGGGGCAACGGCAGGAGGTCTGGAACACAGGCTAGGAACACACAAGGAAACGCTTTCACTGGCACAATGGCAACAAGATCCGGCGAGGGAGTGAAGGGGAAGTGAGGTATAAATAGGGAGTGCACAGGTGAACACACTAATTGGAACCACTGCGCCAATCAGCGGCGCAGTGGCCCTTTAAATCGCAGAGACCCGGCGCGCGCGCGCCCTAGGGAGCGGGGCCGCGCGCGCCGGGACAGGACAGACGGAGAGCGAGTCAGGTACGGGAGCCGGGATGCGCATCGCGAGCGGGCGCTACCCGCATCGCGAATCGCATCCCGGCTGGAGACGGTATCGCAGCGCACCGGGTCAGTGGAGCTGCCCGGAGCGCTGCGGTAGCGAGAGAGAAGCGAGCGCTCCGGGGAGGAGCGGGGACCCGGAGCGCTCGGCGTAACAGTAATGTATATTCTTGGGGAGACCACCAAGCTGGCATAGGTAGCCTTATTGCCAATGCAATGCTCTATAGGAAAAAGGTATGCAAAGTAACTCTTCCCCAGAAGTAAAAGAGCTTGCTTTCTAATACCGCTTATTGGATGAAGGTTCTCTGTAAGCCAATGCTCCACTCCTTGAAAAATGACTTAGAGTGGTTTCACAGAAGGCCCATTTTTCGAAAAAACATTTATCGTGAGAACAGGGACATAATTGTACTCAAAATGAGTGATGAAGACGGTGTCTGTGTGGCCACTGCTCCATTAATTCTCTATGGGGTCATTAAATGTTTTCAAGTTAAGTTCATAGAAATGGTCGAAAACTTCAAAGACAATGAATGGAGCAGTGGCCACACAGCTTAGTCCGCACCACTCATTCCAGGGACAACTATGTCCCCATTCTGGGGATTGACAGGGGTTCCTGCGGTCTGACCCCTACTGATCTACTTATTATCCCCTATCCTGTAAGAGATAACTTAATGAAATGGGAAAACCCCTCTAACTGGAAGACAATAGTGAATTATAAAATGCCATACATACAGAGCTGTTTTGTTAAAAGGGTTATCCAGGAAAAAACTTTTTTTTATATATCAACTGGCTCCAGAAAGTTAAACTGATTTATAAATTACTTCTATTAAAAAACCTTAATCCTTTCAGTACTTATGAGCTTCTGAAGTTAAGGTTGTTCTTTTCTATCTGAGTGCTCTCTGATGACATGTGTCTTGGGAACCGCCCAGTTTAGAAGCAAATCCCCATTGCAAATCTCTTCTAAACTGGGCGGTTCCCGAGACATGTGTCATCAGAGAGCACCTAGACAGAAAAGAACAATCTTAACTTCAGAAGCTCATAAGTACTGAAAGGATTAAGATTTTTTAATAGAAGTAATTTACAAATCTGTTTAACTTTCTGGAGCCAGTTGATATATATATATATATATATATATATATATATATATAAATATAAAAGTTTTTTCCTGGATAACCCCTTTAATGCTGTTTATTCCCCATTTTGAAAATGCAGCATACACATAGTTAGTTGCATTATTCCCTCCTAGAGACATCTATAAATTGAAAAAAAAGCATGTGTAAATGTTTGTGTGCATTAAATCAGAGGAAGCCTCAATCTGATAATCCCAAAACATGTTTCAAGGTTCATTAAGTGGTCAAGCACTGATAGACAGGGAGGCTAAAGTTACTGCTAATAGGCGGCAGTAGAGAGCTACTTTGCATAAAGTGATTTAAAGAAAAAAAAAATCAAAGACTTGCACTGCCCCTTAAGAAGCGGCTATAGACATAATGTAATAAATCAGCTTCTCCATGGTGCTCCTTTAATAAAAGGCAAATATTCTTGAGGAACAGAATCAGTGTCTTGCTTTTCTAATAGTTTATCTATGTAACTTATGTAAGTTATATAATTGACACAAATTTTCATGTTGGTCTGATATTTTGGTCTCTTGCACACAGAAACTCTTCAAGCTGTAGGCATGCGAAATCTGTTTCCTTGATGTCTTGCAGGAGCACCAGTAGGGAATACAGTTCTCCTAGAAAAATAGGCCAGGTGGTAGTAATTAATTATCAGAAGTAATTACCAACCTACAAAACTCATCGTATCCACATGTCTTGTTCCTGTCCTACCACCTCCTACCATGGACAATGCCAGTACATTAAACTAAGGATACATTGCCCTGTGCATTTTACACTTTTCTTTCATGTATATTACGTGTGTCATTCTGTAGTACAGATGGAAAAATGTTCCGCAGATGTGGTCTTGTTTTGTTCGGAAATGTAACATTGTCTTCAGTGGATAATCTGGAATATTGCTTTTAAATTTAGGCATTGCTAAGTGGAGTAAAAAATTAGCCAGATTTATTAATGACATCTGCCATTCTTTTGGTGCAAAATATTAAACATAAAAATGACAGCCTGAATTGGTCGATAAATAATAAAATATAGTGTATTCCCCTTGTTGAGACCAATGATGGTGCTCTGCCCTGGTGCCCCTATTTACTTCCCTGTGTGGCACACTGCCCCTGCTCTGCTATTACTCTAAACACAGTGGCAGAGTGTCCGTTACACCATCTAGAGAGCTAGACACGAGTGCCATCACTGGACTTGACTAGGTGAGTATGATAAATTCTTTTTATTTACACCCTTAGCTAGCTGTAATTTTTTATTAATATAAATTGGAAACCTCTTCAATCTCTACAGGTCACCTACAAGAACATCTGAAGAAGGAGGCTTTGCAAGGTAGGGTGGTTGTAGAAGAATTGCACCTTGTGACAAATTGCTAAATGTCAGTAGGCGCCCCCCACTGAATGTAAAGGAAATTGTATGTTATACATGTAGATTTAATTTTTTATTTAATCCTGGCAGGAATAAGTTTTAGCAGTCCATAAATTTTATTTTTGAGAGATTTTATTTTTTGTACAAATTACACAACTAACATATAGATAAGATGGTTATTATGGACTGTGAAGTTTTTGTTATAATTCATTTCCACCACTTTTTCCAGGCAAACTAAATTCAGTTTTGGTGGTACTGCTGCCAAAACCAAAGGAAAGAAAACTATATTTTGTCGCTGCAAATGTAAGCATTTAATCATTATTTCCCCCTACCCCCAAACAGTGGCCAAACTTTCTATAGATTGTAAAAATACAGTACCACTCAGTCCTTTACATCTAGACAAATGCTCAAGTGTGTGACTAAACCTCTAACACCTCCTAAATTTAAACTTGAAGGTGTGTGGAGTTTATGATGGTAAAATGTATACACCTTAGGGGAATATTAAACCTAAAAGTTATTTATATTAAAGAGATGCTAAGCTTACCCTCCATTGTCTGTCATTCTGCAGGATCTTTTGCATGTACAATGCAGTTGAAACACCTTTGGCAGCAATAACACTCTCCAATCTTCTTGGGTATGATGCCAGAAAGTGTGAACAACTGGATTCAGGGATTTACTGCTATTCTTCTGTTCAGATCCTCTCAAACTCTGTCTGGTTGGGTGGGGACCATCAATGGACAAACATTTTTATGTCTCTAACGAGAAGTTTGACTGGTTTCAGGGCTTGTCAGGACTCTGGTTGGACCACTTAAGGACATTTATAGAGTTGCCCCTACACCAATCCTGTGTTGTATTGGCTGTCTACTTAGGGTCATTGTCTTGTTGGAAGGTGAACTGTTGGCTCAGTCTGAGGTGCAGAGCGTTTTCATTAAGAACATCTTGGTACAGCTCCAGTCAGCTTTCCCTCAACCCTGACCAGTCTCTCTGTCACAGCCACTGAAAAACACTCCACATCATGATGCTGCCACCACCATGCTTCACTGTAGGGATGTTTTGGGGCAAGTGATGAGCAGTACTTTATTTCTCCTGACATGAAGCCTAGAATAGAGGTTCAATGTTGGTTTATCAGACCAAAGAATCCTGTTTCTCGCTGTCTGAGAGACCTTTAGGTGCTTTATGTGATCTGTGGCTCTTCACAATCCTGCCTCTGAGTTCTACAGGCAGTTCTCTCCTACCTCATGGCTGTTTTTTGCTCTTAAGTCCCTTGTCAGCTGTAAAAACTTATACATACAAAGATGTGTACAGTATCTCACATGAGAACATCCCTTACATTTTTTTAAATATCTTTTCATGTGACACTGCAGAAATGACAGCTACAATGTACAATAATGAGTGCACAGCCTGTATAACAGTGCTCAAAGGGGTATCTGTCCCTAAGACATCTTATCCCCTATCCAAAGGATAGGGGATAAGATGTCTGACCATGGGGGTCCCGCAGCTGGGGACCCCCACAATCTTGCATTCGGCACCCTCCCCTGGGTGACATCTCGATACTCCAGCCCCGTGGTCGGCACCCGGCAGTTTGTGAGCTGGAAGCGCGGCGTGCAGCTCAAAGAGCTGGGTGCCGAATGCAAGATTGCGGGGGTCCCCAGCGGTGGGAACCCCACGGTCAGACAGCTTATCCCCTATCCTTTGGATAGGGCATAAGATGTCTTAGGGCCGGAGTATCCTTTTAATGTTCCCGTTCCCTCAAAATAACAACACAGCTGTTAATATCTAAACCTTGGCAACAAAAGTGAGTACACCCCTAAATTAAATGTACAAATTGGGCCTATTAGCCATTTTCCCTCCCTGGTGTCATGTGACTTGTTAGTGTTTTAAATTTGGTGTTATTACTCTCACACTCTCTAATACTGGTCACTGTAAGTTCTACATGACACCTCATGGCAAAGAACTCTCTGAGGATCTGAAAAAAATGATTGCTGCTCTACATAAAAAGGTAGGCTTTAAGAAGATTGCCAAGACCCTGAAACTGAGGTGCAGCATTGTGGGTAAGACCATTCTGCGATTTCACAGGACAGGTTCCACTTAAAACAGGCCTTGCCATAGTGGACCAACGAAGTTGAGTGCACATGCTCAGCGTCATATCCAGAGGTTGTTTTTGGGAAATAGATGTATGAGTGCTGTCAACATTACTGCACAGGTTAAAGAGGTGAGGGCTAAGCTAATGTCATAGCCTGGGTCTGAGTTCATTGAGGAAACCATAAAAACTAAGTTTACTATACTGAAGCAGAGCATGATCCCCCTCCCTTCAAAGACTGGGTGGCAGGGCATGATAATGACTTTAAACACACCTCCAAGATGATCATTACCTTGCTCAAGAAGCTGGTAGTAAAGGTGATGGACTGGCTAAGCATGTCTCCAGACCTAAACCCTATCGACCATATGTGGGGGAGCGTAACGTCTCTAACATTCACATCATGTCATCATGGAGATGTGATAGACAACTCCACAGTGGCAAACTGTGAAGCTCTGGTGAATTCCATGTCCAAGAGGCTTAAGGCAGTGCTGGAAAATAATGGTGGCCACAGAAAACATTGACACTTTGGGCCTGATTCGGACATTTCCACTAAGGAGTGTACTCACTTTGGTTGCAAACGTTTACACATTAATGGCTGTGAGTTATATTTGAGGGGAGACAACATTAAACACTGTTATACAGGTTTTGCACTCATTGTAGCAGAGTGTCATTTCTTCAGTGTTGTTGCTAAGAAAACATATAATAAAATATTTATAAAAATGTGAGTGGTGTACTCACTAATGTGAGATACTGTATTTCCAAATCATGTCCACTCAACTGAATTTATCTCAGGTGACTCCAATCAAGGTGTACAAACAAGTGCCAGCTCCCCCTCAACTCCCTACTGCGTCTTGCACTGGTGAAGGGCAACACCCACGGTTAAGTTTATTGATAAAAAACGATATCAGGACAAAGAAATCCATGTGACACATTTCAGGTGTCAGCATACACCCTTAGTCATACATGATGTATGACTAAAGGTGTATGCTAAAACTTGAATCTTCAATCTTTATGTTTTTTTTATTTTTTATTTGCAAGCATTTCTAAAATATTGTTTACTTTGTCATTATGGGGTATGAGTGCAGAATAATATAATTATTATTTTTTTTTTATATTAACACAAGGCCACAACCTAACAAAATGTGAAAAAGTGAAAGGTTCTGAAGACTTTTCAAACGCATTGTACTTAAAACAAAATCTTATGGAAACCCTCTAAAGAGCAAAAGCATTAAGGCCCTTTTTACTTGGGCTGATTATAGGAGAATTTAGCATTTGTAGTAATGCCCATTCTGATAATTAGCCCATGTAGGCCAGCAATCAGCTGACGAATGGGAAAACATTTGTTCTTTGGTTGATTGGATCTTCTGTGCGGCCATTTGAATTATTATTAGCACATCGTACACAAGTAATGTGTGGCCGCCAATGAGGAATTTAAATGGCTGCACAAATAATCCAGAGATCATTTGTGCTGCCCGACTGCATGATAGGTTGTACTTTATGAATGCTCAGCAAATGAATATCACATGTCATTGTCACGCATTCACTGCCTCCCATTGGCCCTTCTAAAGGGCCCTTAATCCCCTGTTAGTTTCATTCATTATTGATTTGGGATGGCTAAGGACCGACTGTTTAGCAGTGGGAGCAAGTCTTTACATTTTTTGTCTTCCAGTCACAGGATATTAAGAAGGGGGTAGGGGAAATCTCATCTAAGAAGTTGGCCGCCTTTGACTTGCTACTTTTTATAGCTGGATAAAGAGGACTACATTGGGATTTGGATCCAGCAGGTCCCGGTGGTATTGGATATGTTGCTGCCTGGAGCAGGTGGTCACAGGCTATACCCCCAGCCTACAATATGTAACCTTGATCTGGAACGAAAATTTGACCAAAGCTTGATGAGCTAATGAGGACTTGACTAAGAAAAATTACTCTTAATTGGGTTCCCAGGGGTGGGAGCTCTTTCTGAGGCATTCAACTCTAACAGATTCTTCCAGTCCAGGGGAGCTCCAAGTCAACATCACCAGAGAGGAAGGAACTAAGAGACTATGTAGAGGCAGAAGAAAAAAGCCTGATTTCTAATGCCAGAAGTCTTCCTGTAAGTAGATGTCTTCTCTATTCTCTCCCTCAGAAAATAAGTAAATTCCCTATTCTTCAGTTGAATGTTGTAGTGGACGTTACCCTTCTAGAGAGGCCTTGGCATATGGACTAGAGTATTTTTGGAATCGAACCCTTTGGGGATTGGTGCATAATTGTCAATTTAACATACTTAGGTCAATTCCTGGTGAAGTTCTTCAAGGTGGATCATTTCATCAAGAAGGAGATAGTATGGTCTCTACAGACACATAACTTAAGACACTAAATTTTTATATTCTTATAGCTCCATCTCATCAGAAGTTTCTCCTAAGTGACATCTTTACTAAAGGGTGATTCTCCAAAAGTGAGTAAGGCACTTCCAATTTGCTGCACTTTTGAATCTCCTCCATCCAATTGTGTTCACAAACGTTACAACCTCTGTAGAGGCCTCTGACAGAGTAAGAAACGAGGTCACAGTTTTCCCCTACTTAGTTCCCTGACTTCTGCTAGCAATCACAGAAGAAACCCTCTGTCACCATCTCTCTTTATACTAGACCTTTATGGAGGTTTAAGATGGATTAAATACTGGAAAAAGCCTGTTACCACCCATTCTACCTACCTCCATCCAGTATCTGAAGTATATAATAGATTCCAGGGAACAAGGGACTTGCTTCCTCCACATTGGATGTTGAGTATTAAGCATGGGATCCAGTCTTTCAGAAGGGTGTCTCTAGATGTGTCTGAATTTTTGGGAATAATAAGTGCTTCCAGGGGGGGGGGGGGGGGGGGGGTTGACATACGAGGGTCACTATTTGCTGTTTTATCAGATAGAAGAAAATGAACTGACATGCCAAGGGAATAGTTGATTTAAACAATATTCCAATCCAGGCCAGCATTAGAAATAGAAAAGAGGCTGATTCATTTACTTTAATTGTATCTGTCTCGCCTGTGCCCTAAAAAGCAGCAATAAGAAATGGCATGTTGTCTTGATAACAGTTTCTAATGAGCCTGTGATGTTCTTTGCTTTTACCTTCTGTGTTTCTGTAGAATCACAATACCACATAACTAGTCATATCCTAATATAAATTGTGTTTCCTCAGGAGGACCTGTCAGCTCTCCAGAAATGTCTATTTTAGTAAATAAATCTATTCTTCATAAAATAATACTGTAGCATTGTTTGCTTAGATTTTTATGTCCTAACATAGCACATCAATATTTACAAACATAAGCAAATAAAAAAAGACCACACTTCTTTACAGCCCTCTGAACCATGCCCCTTTCTTATTTCTAAGGCCACACTATAAAAATACTTTCATTATAAACGCCCGACATAAAAATCTTGAAAATCGGCCGTTAAACGGCCATCAGAAAATCACTAACGACCGCTAGAAAATCCCATTATAGTCTATGGGATTTTTCTAATAGCCGTTTTAACCCATTATTGCCCGTTATTAATAACGGCCATTATTTTGTGACAGGCGATAGTAACGGGAGAAATAGCGCATGCATGAGCAGCGTTCTCTGCTCATACATGGCGACTTCTCTGCCATTTGATTGTGTTTTCTCCACTCATGCAGGCTAAAGTGGCAGGCTTACAGACTCATCATGCAAGCACTGCAATCCTCACTGGGGGCACATAAGTGGGCAGAACACAGAGAGCCGCTGTCAGTTGGTGAGTTCTGTGTATCACAGGGCAAAGTGGCTTAGGAGCAGAGAGGTGTTTTGCGGCCCAGGGCATCTTTGACACTGTAAGATGTGTAAAGCCACCATATTACATAAAAAGAAGGTTTCACCATCATCACAAACAGAAATTCTTTACTGTAAGAGCAGTGAGACTATGGGACTCTCTGCTACATGATGTTGTGGTGAACTTAACTCATATCTTTTTTTTTTTTAACCTTATAAACTCTAGTGGTTAGACAAACATTGGTCATATACTTATCACGCATCCTGTGGATAGGTGATGTAAAAATGTTGGCCTAACTTCTTTAAATAACTGTCTTGAACCTATACTCTAAGGCTCTGGTCACACCCCAGAATGTCCGCATGGAAAATCTCTATGCAGACATTCTGCTGGGACCGCTCGGGAATGCACCGTCTCATAGACGGCAATGCATTCTGTGAGGAGTCCGCACAAAGAATAGACATGTCCATTCTTGCTGCAGACACCAGAATTTGAATTTCCAGAAGTAGTGTCACTTCTCATGTACACACATAAGGCAACTTACCTGAAAAGTTACCTGAAAAGACACAAAAAACAGAGAATGCTTTAACTGCCAACAATGTAAGATATAATGCAAACAAACATTGTTTTATTGCATTTATAGTGCAAATATACTTAATTTTATACAGTAACCCCACGACATGCGATGGCCCCGACATATGATCAAATCGACATACGATTCTTTTATATGTCGGGGCCATCGCATTAACTGCTATCCGACAGAGCAAAATGCTTAAGCTGCTGTCGGATAGCAGTTTAAGCATCCCGGACAGGTTCACTTACCTATCCCCGCTGCTCCGGGTCCACTTCGCGATCCTCCGGTGTCTTCTGCGTCTTCTTCGGGGTCGGGGCCTCGCTTACTGGCGTCGTTATTACGTCGCTGCACACACCGTGCGTAATAACGTCACCAGAAAGCAAGGCCCGGACACCGGAGAAGATGCAGAAGAAGCCGGAGGATCCCGAAGAAGACGCCGGAACAGCGGGACAGCATTGGGAGCCCCTGGGACAGCATCGGGAGCGGTGAGGACGCGGTCCGGAGTGGTGGGGACAGGTGAGTATTAAATGCACTTTTTACATTGCACGAATCCCTCAACATACGATGGATTCGACAAACGATGGGTCGTTTGGAAAGAATTACCATCGTATGTTGAGGGACCACTGTATTTTTGTTTACTCATTTTCCAGGGAATACCCCTTAAAAAAAGAAAGTTGTGTTTACTGTATAAATGACCTCTATGCGAAGGTAAATGCCATCTGAGTGGTAAATATATTCTGTTCTCTTCTCATAATACTATGACCTGATTCTCAGCAAAATGTATCAAATAAAAAAAATGTGTTTAGTCATAACATAATTCAATTATAAGAACAGTTCATATTGATGCCATAAGAAAATGTGCTGGAACAGCCAAGAGCCAGTTATTTCTCCTAAAATGTTCAGTATCGCAGCGTTTATACTCTTCATCTAAAGAGTAGCTCCTGTCTACACTGAAAATACTTAAACAGACTTCAACTAATGCAAAACCTGCATACTGTTACCTTATAAGTAAAGAAGGCTTGGCTTTGATTCTTATTCTTTTAAGATCAACAATAAAATATTAGGATTCTGACAATATGCAGGAATAGGGTTCGTGAAATTTGAGAGTCTTTTTGCCTGTCTGTAACACGATAATAAAATCTGCTTTTGTGGCTGGAGGTATAGTATGTCCTGATCTACAATTTATTAAATCAATGCTTTATTTGATAATATGTCAACATGAGGCTGCAGACTATAGCATTAGTCAAAATAAATGAACAGTTAATGAATGGTTCTACCTAAAATGCTACATAATTGTAGCCAATAGAGGTAGAATTAGTACTTTTCTGGTCTTCTGTCCATATACCGCTTTATAGCCTGCATAGCGTGTTATGATTCTCGATGAAGTTGCAGAAATCAATTGGCTCTTTTGTACTGAAATTGGAATAGTTATAGAAGAAATGTTGGACAGGGTTTTCCTTAGCAATAGAGTCTCACCAGGCACTGCTGTTCTCTGCAGTTATTTAGTAATGTAACAATATAGTAATGACTTAAAGGGGTAGTCTAGAGTAGTGCTTAGACTGGGGCAGGATTCCATCACTAGTGGATTAGGCTTTCAGCAATTGGTAGATTTTTATCTTTGATGCTTGATAAAGCACAATACCTGCTTTTGTTTTCAAATGTGATGAAATGTAATTTGTCCTTGTTAATGCACCTGACATCATCATGGCATTGTTCACACATGTGGCATCCCCATGGCTTGAAAATATGATACATAACTAATTCAGAGAGTTTTACATTCATGGTAATTAACATAAGAAGAGAGATTTTTCAATGCACAATTATCCTATATTGTAGGGCGTAGTTTATGTAAAACTACTAACTGGAGGTGGGAGGTGGAGCAGTCTTTTACTTATAAACAAAGATCTAGATATGGAAATGTGTGCACTGGAAAGTAATGCATTTGGAAGGCTAGAAATGACAAACCTTACATATGAATGAGTTGAGTTTGAGTTGTACAATCAAAAATGTGATTGAAATGAACAGTTAATTGACAGTTCCCTAGAAAAGTGGTTTATTTGGGAGGTGAGGCATAGGACGACAATCAAGTGTCAAACATGGGCAGAATTAAGAAAGCCTTTCAGAGAACCGAGCAAACAAGGGTAACAGAATGGTATCAGTTATGGAGTACTGAATATTAAGTAACGTCTCTAGACAAGGTATTTTAATATTAACAAAGAGCTCAGCTTTTCACTGTAAAGTATGCAACCAAAATGAATTAAAAACAAATTTCGTCTTGAACAAGAAATGACATTGAACATTAAACTGTAGCCATGATGTCTTAAGCCACTGTTTGATTAGAAAAATACCAGATAGAATGTATTTAGGTTATGGCATAGTAACAATCTAGGAATTCTCTGAATGAGGGCACTCTTACATGAGGTGCTAGCCCCAGCGGCTATCACTTGTGATTCTGCATTGAAGATGGGACCTGCTTTTGAGCGTCACTATCATTTAACATAGCTTAAATGTATATTTTTTATGATTTTGGGGAGGGTTTCACTATTTGGTCTCTAGGGTTCCACGATGTATCTCATGACAGATTAATGCTGGGACCTATTTTATGGCCAAACTGAGTTCACTTTTTAGGTGCTAGCCATTCTCTTTAATAGTCTTCTTGATATTATCAGGTGTATGGCAATTAGAGATGAGCAAAGGGATTTAACTTGAACCAAGTTTGTTCCAAATTTCCCATAACCTCAGCGATTTGACAAATCCAAATTTTTTGAGATTTAAGCAGATGAATCTTTCAAAATCATGTTCCATACTCTGCTGCTGCTGCTGCTACTAGCCCTACCTAGCCACACATCTCCTGCCTAGTGTACTGTCTACTGTACTGCTGCTGCTGGGACACAAATTCAATCTGATGCCTGATTCTAACAACTCGATAATTTCATGAAATCTCGTTAATCTCTCAAGGCAGCAATTTAACCATTCTTATTGCAAGAACCTTTTACACACTGTTTTAACAGGTTCATGAGTATTGTAAGAAGGTACCTAGTATAGTATCAAGTCTCAAATAAACTGGACATTGGTTTACTCTTCTTCTTAAAGTTATCCAGAACCTATAGAGTAACAGGGGATTGTACTCTATTAAATGGGCACTATCAGATGCAAAACCCTTTTTTATATGTTGCACATTTTGGCAAAACATTAACCGTTCTAATAGACTGCATAAGAAATTGTTATTTCCTTTTATAGAAATCATAGCTTATTAAAAAAAAAAAAGACCACTAGACATCCCCATACCATCCACAACATAATCTTGTCCGGCATCATCTTTGTCCAAGCTAAAGAACCGGCATTGACAAAGTCCAGTAAGTGAGGGAGGGACTAGCACTAGTCTGTGCTCACTCCTGTCCTATCAGACTGCAGCATAAAAACAGAGAGGAGGGGTTACATAGCAGCCTGCAGTAATTTGATGAAGAAACCCAGTCCTGCACAGCAGACTTAGGGAGGAAGATGAGTCATGCAAAGTGAGGACATGCCCCCCCCCCCCCCCCCCCGAAGCAAAGAACGGCAAACCAAGTGAGCAACAGAAAGACCGTATTTGTGAGACAAATATAGGAGCTAGACACACACAAAAAATGTACATGATCAGGATTAGGTACTAAGTAAAATATAACTTTTTGTGATATATGATGAGTGCTCTTTAAGGACCATTATTTAAATGAAATGTGGACTACATATTATAGGATTGGGAATGGAATCTGAAAGTTTAGTTCCATCTGTTTGTTACTGGAATTTACAGGTGAAATGTACTATGTAAAGCAAGGTCTTAGCCTTTATTGTTCTCACCATGATGAACTTTATTTCATTAAAGAAATTCTGATAAATTGTGCTAAATATTTGAATTCTTCATCCACAAAATGCTCTGTAAGGTATTGATTTCAAAAGTGGTATTATAACACATTGATGCAAAATTTTACTGTCAAAAATATTCGGTGACAGGAAACAGCAATAATTTGGCATTAAAATTTGTACTTTCCCTAAAAGCCTAAGATGACTAAAAGATTCCTCATCTGCTTTTCTAAAAGCAAGTTCACTGGATTTTGTATAGATGTGAAAGCAGATGGAAGGAGAAAGTTCTTTGAAAACCCATGCAATGGTGTTTTATTTCTCATTGCCTAATCTTCTAAGAGATAGTCTGATAATGTTCTCCTTTTTAAAACAGTTCAAAGTAGCATTTATACTTTTCCTCACATAGAGAAAGAGAAAGAAACTTCATAATTAATTAGGTCAGTGTAATGAATATGTGTTTATTAAGATTCCCAGGAGAGAGAGCTTCATTTCAGATGTAGGGTTACAGCCTTGTGTCTGTTCTGGCCAAACATTTATAGATGGACTGCAACTACTTCAACCCAATGACATCCTGATTTTGGTTGGGTAGCCAATAGTTTTGGGTTCTGACTACTATTGTTTTCTGTACACAGTGAAATAATTTGCAACTGAAAGTAAATGAGACAGAAACCATTCTTAGCTTAATGCACTGGTTAATATATATATATATATATATATATATATATATATATATATATATATATATATATATATATGTGTGTGTATAGCATAGAACAAAAGGGATGACCGCAGCACTCCATAAGGTGAAAAAAAGAAAGTGTCTTTATTCCATGAACAAAACTTGGTGCGAAGTTTCGGTGTCCTCACAACACCATTCTCGGAGAATGGTGTTGTGAGCACACCGAAACGTCGCACCAAGTTTTGTTCGTGGAATAAAGACACTTTCTTTTTTTCACCTTATGGAGTGCTGCGGTCATCCCTTTTGTTCTATGCTGTGAATTTGGATCCAGGACCAGGGTCCCAGAGACCGACGCGAACCCTTATTATTTCCACACCTTTATTTGAGGTGCTGCTCTACCATTTTCTATATATATATATAAATATATATATATATATATATATATATATATATATATATATATATTTTCCTTCCCATTGTTAGAATGTCTTGCACATAGGGGGAACACTTCAGGAACTGCTTGACAACAAGATTGAACATGTGTGCTATGCAGAGCGCATGGCTCAGGCTTCCTTGCCTCAGTGCAGACAAGATGTTCTTCCTGTTGTCGGTCACCATGGTTCCCATTTCCAGTTTTCGTGGAGTCATGATTTGATTTCTTTATGAATGACTTTTAGCAGTTCCTCCCCTGTGTGACTCCGTTCGCCAAGGCAAACCATTTCAAGAAAAGCGTGACACCACCGTGCCCTGCACACATGTTATGCTGGAGGGGTACTGAGACTTGTCCATGCAGTGGAGGTTGAGGACACGGGGGAGGATGAGGAGGCGGAGGCTCCAATGGCCAATGGCCTGAGAGCATGGAGGAGGAAGCGGAGTGACCTGTCCAAGTTGCTGTTGTGGCTGTTCAGGAACCACATTCACCCAGTGGGCCGTAAAGGACATGTATTGTCCCTGACCGTAGTTCCAGATCCACACACCGACAGGCTCAAGGGCTGGCCCACCTTCTGTTCCACAAAATTTTGCTGGGCTGGTACTACCTTCTTCGCAAAGAAATTACGGCTTGGGACTCTCCACCTTGGCTCGGCACAAGCCATCAGTTCTCTGAAAGGTGCAGAGTCCACCACTTGAAAAGGGAGGGACTGAAGCACCAGCAACTTGGACAGGAGCACATTCAGCTTCTGCGCCATTGAATGAGTGGGCGCATACTGTTGTCTCTTGGACATGGCTTTGCCTATGGATTGCTGGTGGAATGACTGATTCGAAGTAGGAGGAGCAGGAGGAGCATCTGGAGCAACAGAAGATGGGTATGACACACAGCTCCCTTCATCTGAGGTAGGGGAGCCTTGGCTGGCTGAAACAGGGAGCGGTTTGCCACTAGGTGATGCAGCAGGCTGGACCACCACATCAGAGCCATGGTTCCCCCAGGCCGGTTTATGTTGACGCTGCATATGTTGACGCAGGGCCGTTGTGCCGACATTGGGACCCTGGCCATGCTTCACCTTCTGCTGACACATCTTGCATGTGGCCATGTTAACCTCCTCCGAATGCTTGGTGAAAAACTGCCACACCGCCGAGTAGCTGATTTTCCAACCAACAGTTCGCACTGATTGACTGCTAATGCCACCGACTCCAGGAACCCCTGTTTCACTACCTCCGGGGAAGGTAGGCTGCTGCGAAGCAGGTGGTCTACCCCGGGCACGTTTGGCTCCAGACTTTCCACTTCTACCACCATGCTGACTGTCAACTATGCTACCACCTTGCCTCCTTAGCTGTTGCCTCACGGGCAACCTGCAACCCTCTTCTCCTGATGATGACGAAGCCCCTTCTGCACTCGGCTCCCAAGTAAAATCTGCTTCATCATCATCGAGTTGCGTCTGCACGTCACTGATGTCCTCCTCAAGTTCCTTAACAGTGTCTGCTTCAGGAGCCTGAACGCTCACAACACCACCTCTCACGGTACTCTCCTTAGCGGAGGAAGCGGCGGATGTCTCCTCCACTTCTTGGCTGGGCAGTAGCTGCTGACTGTCCTCTAGATCGTCCTCACTAAATAATGGAGCTGAACCCACAGCATAAGATACTTCTGTGTGGGAGGGAACTGTATAGGACAGAGTCAATGGGAGGACAAGGACTGCTCCCTGGCCATGCCAACTGAGGGTTGTGTCTGAGGAACCCACCGACTGTTGACTGGGAGTGTCAGATGTCACTTGTGATGAAGTGGATGACCGTGTTAACCAATTGATGACAACAGATGGGCTGCTGGTCGAGACACGACCGCTAGCTGATACCGGAAGCTCAGGCCTCTCGCTGCGACTCCTGCTGCCACTCGCCCCTAGTCTGCTGCGACCTCTGCCTGATTAATTTAGGCCTCGGCCGCTCCTCTGTGCACGTTCTGGCACTTCTTTGCCTGACATATTTAGTGCAGGTATAAGGGGAGTACAATATGCTCCAGTACGCTTAAAACAGTATTTGTATACAACACCAGCTGGTGTGTACTTTTTCCTGGCCTTTCACAGCATCTAAGCCCTTGAGACTTTAGCAGGAACAAAATAGTACACCACTGAGATGTATGTATGTGGTATGCACTTATGAGGGGAGTAAAATGAACTCCAGTACGCTTAAAAAAGGATTTGTGTACAACACCAGCTGGTGTGTACTTTTGCCTGGCCTTTTACAGTATCTAGGTCCTGGAGACTTTAACAGGAATAAAATAGTACACCACTGAGATGTACGTATGTGGAATGCACTTATGAGAGGAGTACAATGTGCTCCAGTATGCTTAAAAAAGGATTTGTGTACAACACAAGCCGGTATGTACTTTATCCTGGCCTTTCACAGTATCTAGGTCCTTAAGACTTTAACAGGAACAAAATAGTACACCACTTAGATGTATGTATGTGGTATGCACTTATGAGGGCAGTACAATGCGCTCCAGTACGCTTAAAAAGGATTTGTGTACAACACCAGCAGTACACACCAGTGCTGCAGCACACAGTCGCTGTGTACTACACCTAAAATTGCACTTTCTCTCTCAATCTCAATCCCTTCCCTAGCAGTGCTTCTAGGTGGGATTTGGGCTTGAGCTGAATCGCTGCTGTTCTGTGCAACACACTGCTCTCTGTCCCTCTGCGCAACAGAACGCTGATGTGACTAGGAGGTGATTTGCTGCTGGGAAAAAAAGCTTTTATGGCCAACACACAGCGCTGTCAGTCCCTATCCATATCTCTGCAATGAAAGGCTGAAGTGATAGCCACAATATGGCTGCCGATTATATAGGGCTGTGACATCACAGGGGTGACTGACTGGTGATAGGCTGCATGCTGCATGTGATTCATGGTCATCCTGACTACCCTTCCCAGAATTCCTTGCCCCATGTTCTGACATGTGGATCCACCATTTTAAATGCCTTGGAGCCTGGATCCCACTAAATGGAGTTTAATTAAGCGATTCACGCAATCGAATCACGATGATATTCACATAAATAGCAAATCAAATTTTTCCCTTGAAATTCGTAATGAATTCAGATTTGTCAGATTTGATTTGCTCATCCCTACTCATGGTGAGGATACCAAGTTAGAAAGTGTCCCCTGCTGGCCCTGTTAGTAGTCTCCTAGGCATGGAGCTATACTCACCTAGTCCTGTCTTCTCCAGCTGGAATCACGGCCCCTCAGTCGTGATTGACAGCCCGACCACGGCCCATATCATCGCTCTGCTCCATCTGCTTAGGGAGTGGTGATGAGGGCTGTCAATCACACTGAGGAAATTTTATTTTAACTACACTTTTCATTGCCAGTGTATAGACTACACAACAAAATTTCCCCATAGCACAAGGTCCCTTTCTGGGTGCCAGTATGATATAAAGAAAATGGAACTATAGGTTTAATGTAGTAACATATGGCTTATTTGGTTTAGGTGGAGTAAGGTTGCACAGTTCTGGATTTGTCGCCATTGCCAGACAGGTAGCATAAGTTTGTTTGGCTGTTTATTGACACATACAGGTATGATCAATAAAGCTCTTAGCATTTGTCCTTCATGTACACAGAGTTCGTTTCTTTATCCTGATGATGGCATATACACATTAATATGCTTTGAGTATTTAATACATATTTCCATACACACATTTGAACCTTTATTTGGGTGTGCCAGGGGATTATACCTATGTGCTAATCCTGTTGCTTAGGAACCACTTTAGCTCACTTTTGTAACTGATCCTATTAACGGAAAAGACAAACAAAATAGTTATATGGAAACAACTCTGTCCTGCCTGATGCAGTGCGTTTAAATCCTCAGCAGGGTTAAAAATATAAAAAAATTGCTTGAGGAATTCTTTTTAATTTTGTAAGTCTATTGTGAAATATAACTAATGCCTTCTTAAACAGCCATTTATTTTTTGGTGTTTTTGTGGTCAGTGGCATTTTCACAAGAACTTGAACACCAGAAAAAGAATAATTTTAAAATGAATCTAAATTTGAAAAAAATTAATAAAAATAAACTAAAAATACATATAAAAACACCATTACAAACATTTTGCCAAGGACCTACCATATTTTTCGTCATATAAGACGCACCTAATTTTATAGGATAAAAATCTAGAAAATAAAGATTCTGAACCAGATACAATGTAAAGTATAGGAGAGTGATCTTCAACCTGCGGACCTTCAGATGTTGCAAAACTACAACTCCCAGCATGCCCGGACAGCCGTTGGCTGTCCAGGCATGCTGGGAGTTGTAGTTTTGCAACATCTGGAGGTCCGCAGGTTGAAGACCACTGGTATAGGAGGTAATACTCACGTGTCCCCGCCGCTCCGGACCCGTCACCGCTGCCCTGGATGTCGCCCTCCATCGCTGTCGCTGCGTCCCCGTCGCTCCGGAACGTCTCTGCTTCCCGGTAACCTCGCTCTCCATCGTCGCCATGACGTCGCTACGCACGCCATTGCTATTGGATGACGGGAGGGCGTGCGCAACGACGTGATGACGACGAAAGAGAACGCCGGCCATGCAGGGGATCCCGGCACGAGGAGGCAGACAAGGTCCCTCCTGGTGTCCTGTAAGCTGTTCAGGACGCTGCAATTCTACTGCGGCGGTCCCGAACAGCCCTACTGAACAGCCGGGTTAGTGTTATTTCCGCTTCAGACGCGGCGGTCAGCTTTGATCGCCGTGTCTGAAGGGTTAATACAGGGCATCACCGCGATTGGTGATGTCCTGTATTAGCCGCGGGTCCCGGCCGTTGATGGCCGCAGGGACCACCGCGATAGGTGTGTGTATTCGCCGTATAAGACGCACCAACTTTCTTATACGGCGAAAAATACGGTAGCTGTCCCTACAGACACAACAGATATGGCATATTCACAAGAGATTAAATAAAAATGTTTAGTATGATATTTGAACAATATCACATCGTTCTTTATTACATAACATGTGTTATTCTTTAACACAAGGCATATCCTAGATGTGCAAAGATCACAGTGTACAGCTAACATAAGACATCTCTGTTGATTAAAATGATTATTATTAATTATAATAGTTATCAATGTTTCACATTAATCATAGTGAAATGTATATTATTTTGTGGATTTTATGTATCAGATAGAATGACAGATGTGGTTTAGTTCTTACTGTATCTGACTCCCTCAATTATGGTCCATTGGCCGCATTCTCCCCCTACCTGTTACAGATAAATTATACAGGTTTCCATCCAGGGCAGAGACACTCATCTGAAGTCCATGATGTCAGTTGATCTCTAATAAAGAGTAAAATATCTGCCGCTGTGTTGCCTGTTCTATTACTTTTTCAGAAGTAATCAGTTACAGATTACTGGCTCAGAAAATAGTCATGGGATCGTCCAGATGGCCCAGTGGTTAGTCTTCAATTGCAGCTGAGCAAAAGGCCTGACTGGCTTTGATTCACCGCTTAGCCTGCTGTTTCGAGCTCTCTCAGGGGCTGAAAGGGTTGTTCAATTAGATGTCATGTCCCAGAAGCGCACACAGTGATAGGGGTGATGGAGAAGCAGAGCTAAAATCCTGCTCTTGTCTTGTTGGAATTTAGCTAATCCTAACAGAGATGTCTGTCTAGTCCTTCAGTGCCCTGAGTAGACCTATGGCATAGTCATTGCATGACCATGAAATGATGTCATGACCAAAAGTCAATGATACTGAATTAAATCTGGACATTCTATAGAAAAATACATGCGTATTACCCATTAAAACGTAAGAACACCTGAGTGCGGTAGTATTTATCTATATGGTCATTTCAGGATTACGAATGCCATTCAACCTGACTTCTAACCTTACCTTTTGTATAGATACCGTGCAGTGTTACTACAGTATAATCACATATTCACATAAGATAAAACAAAAGCTTATTACATGCAGTATATCCAAATAATGTCAATCAGGTAAACAGAGCATTCGCTGATCTGTCAAACTAAAAGTATATGTAAATGGCAATTATGTCTTATTTTCTACAAAGTGATATACTGTAAATTGTGAAGCAGACATTGAATACTGACTGTAGCTGTTAAACTATAGCCCACTGATCATCCTGAAACGCACTGTAAAATAGAAAATAGCTGAACTGTCTGCAGGAAGTTGACAGCCCAGTTCTGGAACCCCTGCTGACAAATGATTCATGAAATGTCAGATCCTATCAGTGGCAGACACTAGAGAATTGAGATGCCTCCCAGTTGCCCAGTGCTCACAGTCTTATTTATAATGGCAAAATCGTAGACACTTCTCGGGAAGAAGGAAACATTACAATGTCACAGATTATAATATTATTCATAGATAAGATCATTTTAGATTTAAAAAAAATATGTAGCTTAAGAGAAAGAAACCCTTTTACTAAGATTTTAAATTATAGTTAGTGTTTATGGAAATCTGCAGACACAATAGAGTAACGTGTAGGTTGTAGGGGGAGGGGAAGGCATATGCCTTTATTGGACAGAGAAGAAATAGAGAACATCGGTCCCATTACACAGAGCGATTTTTGGCTGAGCAGGCCTATATCGCCTTGTTTTATAGGGTCAGCGATCAGCCAACTAATAAGCAAGAGCTCATCCTTCAGCTGATCATTTTGTCTTGCCACACATCTCCTAATATAAAAGGGGATGTGCGGCTAATGAACCAATGAAGCAAAGTCCTGGACACACAAACCAACGATTGTTCATGTGACCCTCGCAATAGGCTCTGTATACAAGTGCATTTATAGCGCATACCCAGCTTGTTTACACAGCGCATTGGCCTGCCTCGTAGGGCCATGGCTGACCCATAGTCTGACATTTATCCTTTTCTTTAGACTGTTTTTTGTGTCTAGAAAAGGTGCAAAAAAGGCTCATGCAGGGTTTATTTGCACCTTTTGGTTTACACATTTCTGTTGATTTTGAGTTGCAATCCACTGATTTTGGCAATACACATGATATGGAAGGGTTTTATGAACTAAAAAAGGCACAAAGCCACTGAAATGTCTCTAAACTACACCAGCCCAGACTTAGCTTAGCTTTATGGTGTATGTGAAGAGTAAAATTTCAGAAAATGTTTATCTGCACAAAATTTACGAAATGCCCTGTGACCATTTAATAAATTTGGTGCTCCTACACATTACCAGCACACAAAAAAGGTGTAAAAAATGCTTCACTAACAGCTACAATGATGAATGCCGGCCATAGAGTGCATGTATAATAGTGTCACGCAGAAGACACATCATACTCTCACAATAACACTGCTATGTAGTACTGATATAATGACATCAAACTCTATGAAATAATATACATAGTTTATACCATAAGGGTGCAGTTATACACACTGGATCTGTTGCAGATTTTTATGTTGCAGAACCACAATTTTGATCCAAAGTTGTACAATCCGTAGTTGTGGATCAGGTGTGTGTGAATGTGCCCTAGAACTCAAACATTCTATGATCCCCTCAGTAGTCAGGCAGGCTCTATTGTTATCTGATGCAGTGCTCCATGTAGTGTCCCAGTACAGATGTCTCAGCTGTTATGCACTAAAGAGTTGATGCATAATGGTCCTCATTTACTAAGAGTGTCGGGTTTATCTCTGAGTGTTTCTTCATTTACTCCATGTATTTTTCACCCTGATTTAATAATGTGTCGCATGGGAAAAACATTTGTGTCCAACCCGTGAAAATTGTGTTGCACGGTAAATTGTATATATGCCCCGCGCACAGCACAATCATATGCCCCCAGCAGCGCATGTTATATATGTCCCCCGCACAGCGCTATCATATACCCACCGCAGCGCATGTTATATATGCCCCCGCACAGCGCATGTTATATGCCCCCCGCACAGCGCATGTTATATATGTCCCCCGCACAGCGCTATCATATACCCACCGCAGCGCATGTTATATATGCCCCCGCACAGCGCATGTTATATATGCCCCCAGCAGCGCATGTTATATATGTCCCCCGCACAGCGCTATCATATACCCACCGCAGCGCATGTTA
Organism: Hyla sarda; assembly: GCF_029499605.1. Taxonomy (NCBI): domain Eukaryota; kingdom Metazoa; phylum Chordata; class Amphibia; order Anura; family Hylidae; genus Hyla; species Hyla sarda. The sequence goes on along the minus strand of NC_079190.1, from coordinate 216,324,982 downwards.
TATATGCCCCCGCACAGCGCATGTTATATGCCCCCCGCACAGCGCATGTTATATATGTCCCCCGCACAGCGCTATCATATACCCACCGCAGCGCATGTTATATATGCCCCCGCACAGCGCATGTTATATATGCCTCCCGCACAGCGCAATCATATGCCCCCAGCAGCGCATGTTATATATGTCCCCCGCACAGCGCTATCATATACCCACCGCAGCACATGTTATATATGTCCCCCGCACAGCGCTATCATATACCCACCGCAGCACATGTTATATATGGGGCATATATAACATGTGCTGCGGTGGGTATATGATGTTATATATGCCCCCCGCACAGCGCATGTTATATATGCCTCCCGCACAGCGCAATCATATGCCCCCAGCAGCGCATGTTATATATGTCCCCCGCACAGCGCTATCATATACCCACCGCAGCACATGTTATATATGCCCCCGCACAGCGCATCTTATATATGCCCCCCGCACAGCGCATTTTATATATGTCCCCCGCACAGCGCATGTTATATATGCCCCCCGCACAGCGCATCTTATATATGTTCCCTGCACAGCGCTGTCATATACCCACCGCAGCGCATGTTATATATGCCCCCCGCACAATGCATGTTATATATGCCCCCCGCACAGCGCATGTTATATATGCCCCCCGCACAGCGCATGTTATATATGTCCCCCGCACAGCGCTATCATATACCCACCGCAGCGCATGTTATATATGCCCCCCGCACAGCGCATGTTATATATGCCCCCCACACAGCGCATGTTATATATGCCCCCCGCACAGCGCATGTTATATATGCCCCCCGCACAGCGCATGTTATATATGTCCCCCGCACAGCGTGTGTTATATATGTCCCCCGCACAGCGCATGTTATAAATGTCCCCCGCACAGCGTATGTTATATATGTCCCCCACACAGCGCATGTTATATATGTCCCCCGCACAGCGCATGTTATATATGCCCCCCGCACAGCGCATGTTATATATGCCCCTCGCACAGCGCATGTTATATGTGTCCCCCGCACAGCGCATGTTATATATGTCCCCTGCACAGCGCATGTTATATATGTCCCCCGCACAGCGCATGTTATATATGCCCCCCGCACAGCGCATGTTATATATGCCCCCCGCACAGTGCATGTTATATATGTCCCCCGCACAGCGCAATCATAAGCTCCCGGTATCGTTATCATTGACAAGCATTTTATTAGCAGAGCATCTCTCCGGGAAGCCACTGACCGATGCTCTGCAAATGCTCTGCTTGTCAGTGATAGCGCTTCAGAGGCATATGTGTATAGAAGCGAAGTGGGGACCAGATATATAGAGTTATCTGGTCCCCACTTCGCTTCTATACACAGTCCTCCTCAGTCCAACCACCACAGCTGCCCCCTCGCCTCCCCCATCCCCGGTGTTATAATTACCTGTTTCCTTCTGGCTCCGGTGCTGCTGCTGTGCACTGTCACTGTGCGCACTGACGGTGACGTCGCGTTGGGGACGTCACTCGTCATTGAGCATCGCAGCGCACAGCCACAGCGCCGGAGCCAAAAGGATTGTGGACCCCGGGCCCTGGGAACAGGTAATTATAACACCGCGGATGGGGGAGGCGATGGGGCAGCTGTGGTATTTGTACTGAAGAGGATTGTGTATAGAAACGAAGTGGGGACCAGATAACGCTATATATCTGCTCCCCACTTCGCTTCTATACACATATTCCTCTTAAGCGCTATCACTGACAAGTAGGGTTGCCACCTTTCCCTCAGAAAAATACCGGTCATGGGTGTGGCTATGTGGGGGTGGAGCTACAAAAGGGGAGGGGCCAGATTGCACAGGGGCTGAGGGATCAGGGGTTTAAGAAATGGCATGGGGGATGGGAGGGGGGTTTAAGAAATGGCATAGGGGATTGGAGGGATACAATATATATGCGGGGGGAATTTTCCTATATCGCACAAAAAATTTACATTTAGAGAATACCTACCAAAACCCTATTTATGCCAGCGGCGGCGGTAGTGGTGGTGCGCGACAGCAACGCTGGCTCTCTCTGATGACGAGTGACGTCCCCCTGCGCAACGTCAGATAAACAGGCTAATCAGACAGTATCACACATGACAGGATTAGATACACAGGCTCAGCAGACAGTATCACACATGACAGATTTAGATGCACAGGCTCAGCAGACAGTATCACACATAACAGGATTAGATACACAGGCTCAGCAGACAGTATCACACATGACAGATTTAGATGCACAGGCTCAGCAGATAGTATCCCACATGACAGATTTGGATATACAGGCTCAGCTCACAGTATCACACATGACAGGATTAGATACACAGGCTCAGCAGACAGTATCGCACATGACAGGATTAGATACAGAGCGCAGCAGATAGTTTCACACATTAAAACATTAAATCAGTGTTTCCCAACCAGGGTGCCTCCAGCTATTGCAAAACTACAACTCCCAGCATGCCCGGACAGCCAAAGGCTGTCTGGGCATGCTGGGAGTAATAGTTTTGCAACAGCTGGAGGCACCCTAGTTGGGAAACACTGCATTAAATACACAATTTTGCAGAGAGGTCTCACCAGTCTTTTGTCTTCACTTTCTCCTTTCCCCGGGCGGCTCCAGGTTAAGGAATGTCCGGGGTTGAGGAGGAATGGGGTGGGCAATTATTTATCCCATGGGGCCACATGAGAAACTAAAAATATTGTGGAGGGCCGGGTAGTTTTTCCCCAGATTAGGCAGCATAGCTGTCCCCCAGATTAGGCAGCATAGTTGTCCCCCAGATTAGGCAGCATAGTTGTCCCCCAGATTAGGAGCATAGTTGTCCCCCAGATTAGGCAGCATAGTTGTCCCCCAGATTAGGAGCATAGTTGTCCCCCAGATTAGGAGCATAGTTGTCCCCCAGATTAGGAGCATAGTTGTCCCCCAGATTAGGCAGCATAGTTGTCCCCCAGATTAGGAGCATAGTTGTCCCCCAGATTAGGCAGCATAGTTGTCCCCCAGATTAGGCAGCATAGTTGTCCCCCAGATTAGGCAGCATAGTTGTCCCCCAGATTAGGAGCATAGTTGTCCCCCAGATTAGGCAGCATAGTTGTCCCCCAGATTAGGAGCATAGTTGTCCCCCAGATTAGGCAGCATAGTTGTCCCCCAGATTAGGCAGCATAGTTGTCCCCCAGATTAGGCAGCATAGTTGTACCCCAGATTAGGAGCATAGTTGTCCCCCAGATTAGGCAGCATAGTTGTCCCCCAGATTAGGCAGCATAGTTGTCCCCCAGATTAGGCAGCATAGTTGTCCCCCAGATTAGGCAGCATAGTTGTCCCCCAGATTAGGCAGCATAGTTGTCCCCCAGATTAGGCAGCATAGTTGTCCCCCAGATTAGGCAGCATAGTTGTCCCCCAGATTAGGAGCATAGTTGTCCCCCAGATTAGGCAGCATAGTTGTCCCCCAGATTAGGCAGTTTACCCCCCCCCCCCCCCACACACACACATATATATACACAGACACATAGAGACACAGACACAGACACATATATACACAGACACATATATACACAGACACATAGAGACACATACACAGACACATATATATACAGACACATGTATACAGACAGACACATATATATACAGACACATGTATACACAGACACATATATATATACACAGACACATAGAGACACAGACACATATATACACAGACACATATATACACAGACACATATATATACACAGACACATAGAGACACATACACAGACACATGTATACACAGACACATATATATACAGACACATGTATACAGACAGACACATATATATACAGACACATGTATACACAGACACATGTATACACAGACACATGTATACACAGACACATATATATACACAGACACATATACACACACAGACACATATATACACAGACACATGTATACACAGACACATGTATACACAGACACATATATATACACAGACACATATATATACACAGACACATAGAGACACATACACAGACACATGTATACAGACAGACACATATATACAGACACATATATACACACACATATATACACACACACACATATACACACACAGACACTCACCCGCCCTGCGCTGCAGAGGGAGACAGAATACACGGCCTCTCCCCTCCCTGCTCTGCCTATGGAGGGTTGTAAGACTGCACGGGGCAGAGAGAAGGAGGGGGAGGGGAGAGAGGAGACAGGAGGTCACGCCCCCTCCCCAGCACTGTACAGTCTCTTCCTGTCATCGCACGGAGCTCTCCCTGTCACAGGCTGGTGATATCAGACCTGGGCATTGTACGGCCGGTCATGAAAGCAGTGCTGTTCTGGGGATGCTGCTCCGTCCGCCCCTGTCAGTGAATGAAAAATACCGGCCATTGCATGGCCGGTATTTTTCATCCAAACTTACCGTCACATCCCGGAATGTAGATGAAAATACCGGCTGTGCCGGTAAAATACCGGCAGGGTGGCAACCCTACTGACAAAGCGGAGCATTAGCAGAGCATTGGTCAGCGGCTTCCCGGAGAGATGCTCTGCTAATAAAATGCTTGTCAATAATAGCGCTACCGGGAGCTTATGATTGCGCTGTGTGGGGGGCATATATAACATATGCTGTGCGGGGGACATATATTACATGTGCTGTGCGGGGGACATATATAACATGTGCTGCTGGGGGACATATATAACATGCACTGTACGGGGGACATATATAACATGCACTGTGCGGGGGACATATATAACATGCGCTGTGTGGAGAACATATATAACATGTGCTGTGCGGGGGACATATATAACATGCGCTGCTGGGGGTATATGATTGTGCTGTGCGGGGGGCATACGTTTATATATATATATATATATATATATTGTTACGCCGAGCGCTCCGGGTCCCCGCTCCTCCCCGGAGCGCTCGCTTCACTCCCTCCGCTGCAGCGCTCCGGTCACGTCCTCTGACCCGGGGCGCTGCGATCCCGCTGCCAGCCGGGATGCGATTCGCGATGCGGGTAGCGCCCGCTCGCGATGCGCACCCCGGCTCCCCTACCTGACTCGCTCCCCGTCTGTTCTGTCCCGGCGCGCGCGGCCCCGCTCCCTAGGGCGCGCGCGCGCCGGGTCTCTGCGATTTAAAGGGCCACTGCGCCGCTGATTGGCGCAGTGGTTCCAATTAGGGTAATCACCTGTGCACTTCCCTATATTACCTCACTTCCCTTGCACTCCCTTGCCGGATCTTGTTGCCTTAGTGCCAGTGAAAGCGTTCCTTGTGTGTTCCTTGCCTGTGTTTCCAGACCTTCTGCCGTTGCCCCTGACTACGATCCTTGCTGCCTGCCCCGACCTTCTGCTACGTCCGACCTTGCTTCTGCCTACTCCCTTGTACCGCGCCTATCTTCAGCAGCCAGAGAGGTGAGCCGTTGCTAGTGGATACGACCTGGTCACTACCGCCGCAGCAAGACCATCCCGCTTTGCGGCGGGCTCTGGTGAAAACCAGTAGTGGCTTAGAACCGGTCCACTAGCACGGTCCACGCCAATCCCTCTCTGGCACAGAGGGTCCACTACCTGCCAGCCGGCATCGTGACAGTAGATCCGGCCATGGATCCCGCTGAAGTTCCTCTGCCAGTTGTCGCTGACCTCACCACGGTGGTCGCCCAGCAGTCACAACAGATAGCGCAACAAGGCCAACAGCTGTCTCAACTGACCGTTATGCTACAACAGTTACTACCACAGCTTCAGCAGTCATCTCCTCCGCCAGCTCCTGCACCTCCTCCGCAGCGAGTGGCCGCTCCTGGGATACGCTTATCCTTGCCGGATAAATTTGATGGGGACTCTAAGTTTTGCCGTGGCTTTCTTTCCCAATGTTCCCTGCATCTGGAGATGATGTCGGACCTGTTTCCCACTGAAAGGTCTAAGGTGGCTTTCGTAGTCAGTCTTCTGTCCGGAAAAGCCCTGTCATGGGCCACACCGCTCTGGGACCGCAATGACCCCGTCACTGCCTCTGTACACTCCTTCTTCTCGGAAATCCGAAGTGTCTTTGAGGAACCTGCCCGAGCCTCTTCTGCTGAGACTGCCCTGTTGAACCTGGTCCAGGGTAATTCTTCCGTTGGCGAGTATGCCGTACAGTTCCGTACACTTGCTTCAGAATTGTCCTGGAATAATGAGGCCCTCTGCGCGACCTTCAAAAAAGGCCTATCCAGCAACATTAAAGATGTTCTGGCCGCACGAGAAATTCCTGCTAATCTACATGAACTTATTCACCTAGCCACTCGCATTGACATGCGTTTTTCTGAAAGGCGTCAAGAACTCCGCCAAGATATGGACTCTGTTCGCACGAGGCGTTTCGTCTCCTCGGCTCCTCTCTCCTCTGGTCCCCTGCAATCTGTTCCTGTGCCTCCCGCCGTGGAGGCTATGCAGGTCGACCGGTCTCGCCTGACACCTCAAGAGAGGACACGACGCCGTATGGAGAACCTCTGCCTGTACTGTGCTAGTACCGAACACTTCCTGAGGGATTGTCCTATCCGTCCTCCCCGCCTGGAAAGACGTACGCTGACTCCGCACAAAGGTGAGACAGTCCTTGATGTCTTCTCTGCTTCTCCACGTCTTACTGTGCCTGTGCGGATGTCTGCCTCTGCCTTCTCCTTCTCTACGGTGGCCTTCTTGGACTCTGGATCTGCAGGAAATTTTATTTTGGCCTCTCTCGTCTACAGGTTCAACATCCCGGTGACCAGTCTTGCCAGACCCCTCTACATCAATTGTGTAAATAATGAAAGATTGGACTGTACCATACGTTTCCGCACGGAGCCCCTTCTTATGAGCATCGGAGCTCATCATGAGAGGATTGAACTTTTGGTCCTCCCCAATTGCACCTCAGAAATTCTCCTTGGACTTCCCTGGCTTCAACTTCATTCCCCAACCCTGGATTGGTCCACTGGGGAGATCAAGAGTTGGGGGTCCTCTTGTTCCAAGAACTGTCTAAAACCGGTTCCCAGTAACCCTTGCCGTAACTCTGTGGTTCCTCCAGTAACCGGTCTCCCTAAGGCCTATATGGACTTCGCGGATGTTTTCTGCAAAAAACAAGCTGAGACTCTACCTCCTCACAGGCCTTATGATTGCCCTATCGACCTCCTCCCGGGCACTACTCCACCCCGGGGCAGAATTTATCCTCTCTCTGCCCCAGAGACTCTTGCCATGTCCGAATACGTCCAGGAGAATCTAAAAAAGGGCTTTATCCGTAAATCCTCCTCTCCTGCCGGAGCCGGATTTTTCTTTGTGTCCAAAAAAGATGGCTCCCTACGTCCTTGCATTGACTACCGCGGTATTAATAAAATCACGGTTAAGAACCGCTACCCCTTACCCCTCATCTCTGAACTCTTTGATCGCCTCCAAGGTGCCCACATCTTCACTAAATTGGACTTAAGAGGCGCCTATAACCTCATCCGCATCAGAGAGGGGGACGAGTGGAAAACGGCATTTAACACCAGAGATGGACACTTTGAGTATCTGGTCATGCCCTTTGGACTGTGCAATGCCCCTGCCGTCTTCCAAGACTTTGTCAATGAAATTTTTCGTGATCTGTTATACTCCTGTGTTGTTGTATATCTGGACGATATCCTAATTTTTTCTGCCAATCTAGAAGAACACCGCCAGCATGTCCGTATGGTTCTTCAGAGACTTCGTGACAACCAACTCTATGCCAAAATTGAGAAATGTCTGTTTGAATGCCAATCTCTTCCTTTTCTAGGATATTTGGTCTCTGGCCAGGGACTACAGATGGATCCAGACAAACTCTCTGCCGTCTTAGATTGGCCACGCCCCTCCGGACTCCGTGCTATCCAATGCTTTTTGGGGTTCGCCAATTATTACAGGCAATTTATTCCACATTTTTCTACCATTGTGGCTCCTATCGTGGCTTTAACCAAAAAAAATGCTGATCCCAAGTCCTGGCCTCCTCAAGCAGAAGACGCCTTTAAACGACTCAAGTCTGCCTTTTCTTCGGCTCCCGTGCTCTCCAGACCTGACCCTTCCAAACCCTTCCTATTGGAGGTTGATGCCTCCTCAGTGGGAGCTGGAGCTGTTCTTCTACAAAAAAATTCTTCCGGGCATGCTGTCACTTGTGGTTTTTTCTCTAGGACCTTCTCTCCAGCGGAGAGGAACTACTCCATCGGGGATCGAGAGCTTTTAGCCATTAAATTAGCACTTGAGGAATGGAGGCATCTGCTGGAGGGATCAAGATTTCCTGTTATTATCTACACCGACCACAAGAACCTCTCCTACCTCCAGTCTGCCCAACGGCTGAATCCTCGCCAGGCCCGGTGGTCTCTGTTCTTTGCCCGATTTAATTTTGAGATTCACTTTCGTCCTGCCGATAAGAACATTAGGGCCGATGCTCTCTCTCGTTCCTCGGATGCCTCAGAAGTTGATCTCCCTCCGCAACACATCATTCCACCTGACTGCCTGATCTCCACTTCTCCTGCCTCCATCAGGCAGACTCCTCCAGGAAAGACCTTTGTTTCTCCACGCCAACGCCTCGGAATCCTCAAATGGGGTCACTCCTCCCATCTCGCAGGTCATGCGGGCATCAAGAAATCTGTGCAACTCATCTCCCGCTTCTATTGGTGGCCGACTCTGGAGACGGATGTTGGGGACTTTGTGCGAGCCTGCACTATCTGTGCCCGGGATAAGACTCCTCGCCAGAAGCCCGCTGGTTTTCTTCATCCTCTGCCTGTCCCCGAACAGCCTTGGTCTCTGATTGGTATGGATTTTATTACTGATTTACCCCCTTCCCGTGGCAACACTGTTATTTGGGTGGTCGTTGATCGATTCTCCAAAATGGCACATTTCATCCCTCTTCCTGGTCTTCCTTCTGCGCCTCAGTTGGCTAAACAATTTTTTGTACACATTTTTCGTCTTCACGGGTTGCCTACGCAGATTGTCTCGGATAGAGGTGTCCAATTCGTGTCTAAATTCTGGAGGGCTCTCTGTAAACAACTCAAGATTAAATAAAATTTTTCCTCTGCATATCATCCTCAATCCAATGGACAAGTAGAAAGAATTAACCAGATCTTGGGTGATTATTTGCGACATTTTGTTTCCTCCCGCCAGGATGACTGGGCAGATCTCCTTCCATGGGCCGAATTCTCGTATAACTTCAGGGTCTCTGAATCTTCCTCCAAATCCCCATTTTTCGTGGTGTACGGCCGTCACCCTCTTCCCCCCCTCCCTACCCCCTTGCCCTCTGGTCTGCCCGCTGTGGATGAAATTTCTCGTGACCTTTCCATTATATGGAGAGAGACCCAAAATTCTCTCTTACAGGCTTCTTCACGCATGAAGAGGTTCGCGGATAAGAAAAGAAGAGCTCCCCCCGTTTTTTCCCCTGGAGACAAGGTATGGCTCTCCGCTAAATATGTCCGCTTCCGTGTCCCTAGCTACAAGTTGGGACCACGCTATCTTGGTCCTTTCAAAATTTTGTGTCAAATTAATCCTGTCTCTTATAAACTTCTTCTTCCTCCTTCTCTTCGTATCCCTAATGCCTTTCACGTCTCTCTTCTCAAACCACTCATCCTCAACCGTTTTTCTCCCAAATCTGTTCCTCCCACTCCTGTTTCCGGCTCCTCGGACGTCTTCTCGGTCAAGGAAATTTTGGCTGCCAAAAAGGTCAGAGGGAAAAATTTTTTTTTAGTAGACTGGGAGGGTTGTGGTCCTGAAGAGAGATCCTGGGAACCTGAGGACAACATCCTTGACAAAAGTCTGCTCCTCAGGTTCTCAGGCTCCAAGAAGAGGGGGAGACCCAAGGGGGGGGGTACTGTTACGCCGAGCGCTCCGGGTCCCCGCTCCTCCCCGGAGCGCTCGCTTCACTCCCTCCGCTGCAGCGCTCCGGTCACGTCCTCTGACCCGGGGCGCTGCGATCCCGCTGCCAGCCGGGATGCGATTCGCGATGCGGGTAGCGCCCGCTCGCGATGCGCACCCCGGCTCCCCTACCTGACTCGCTCCCCGTCTGTTCTGTCCCGGCGCGCGCGGCCCCGCTCCCTAGGGCGCGCGCGCGCCGGGTCTCTGCGATTTAAAGGGCCACTGCGCCGCTGATTGGCGCAGTGGTTCCAATTAGGGTAATCACCTGTGCACTTCCCTATATTACCTCACTTCCCTTGCACTCCCTTGCCGGATCTTGTTGCCTTAGTGCCAGTGAAAGCGTTCCTTGTGTGTTCCTTGCCTGTGTTTCCAGACCTTCTGCCGTTGCCCCTGACTACGATCCTTGCTGCCTGCCCCGACCTTCTGCTACGTCCGACCTTGCTTCTGCCTACTCCCTTGTACCGCGCCTATCTTCAGCAGCCAGAGAGGTGAGCCGTTGCTAGTGGATACGACCTGGTCACTACCGCCGCAGCAAGACCATCCCGCTTTGCGGCGGGCTCTGGTGAAAACCAGTAGTGGCTTAGAACCGGTCCACTAGCACGGTCCACGCCAATCCCTCTCTGGCACAGAGGGTCCACTACCTGCCAGCCGGCATCGTGACATATATACATGCGCGCGGGGGAAGGACAAGATATATAGAAGCGGTGGGGACATATACAAAACCCCCACCGCAGCTCTTCTATTTGAGAACCCCGCAGGGATCCCTGAATGGCTCCTCAGCACTGGCCATTCAGGGATCCCGGCGGGGAATTTGAAAATGAAAGTAAAATACATCGTACATCGCTGGGGAGCGGATGATGCCGCCCGCTCCCCTGCTTAATAACTTTTGATCGGATCGGGTCTCAGAAGTGAGACCCGATGTGATCAACCCCTTTGCCCCTGTACTACTACCCCCAACATGGAACAGACCCTGTTCCATGATGGGGGTAGGATTTAGTCAGTTTTGAGTCATTTGCCAACAGCTCAGAGCTGTCGGATTTTGGAAAAAGAAAAATTCACAGGTTTTCCTGTAAGTTTTTCATCATGTTTTTTCTTTTTTGTCGGGAACACGCCCCTTTTTATGATAACCACGCCCATTTTGACGGGTTTAAAAACCACTTGGAGTGATGATATATTTTGTCGGGTTGTGCGACACAAATTTGGTTGCACAACCCGACAAGAAGAGTCGGGTTGACATTAGTAAATGAGGGCTAATGTGTATATCAAGTACTGGAGAGTCTTACAAGTGTATTTCTCTGCATGGCACTAGGACAAATCACCAGGAAGAGGCAGATTCTCCACAGGAGCTATTCAGCAGAAAACTGTGATTTAGGCTTTACCGGCAGGACCTCTGTGAAGGAGAGGCTGCACTAGACTCCACCTGCTCTCCCAGGCTTAGGGGGCTTGCCTAGACTAAACTGGTTTCTCTCCCCTCAGTAGAGAATGGACTGACTTTCAGTGTTCCTTTATACAAGTGTGTAGGCATTGATTCAGCCATTCTTTATTTGAATTACTTGTGTCTTGTTGCATCACCCAATATCTCTTTAACTTGAAGTCATGGCCTGCTGCCTTTAACCCCTTAAGAACTCAGCGTTTTTCATTTTTTCCTCATAACTTTCTAAAAATCATAACACTTTCAATTTTGCACATAAAATTCCATATGATGGCTTATTTTTTGCGCCACCAATTCTACTTTGCAGTGACATTAGTAATTTTACCAAAAAATTCACGGCGAAACAGAAAAAAAATTAATTGTGCGACAAAATTGAAGAACAAATGCCATTTTGTAACTTTGGGGGGCTTCCGTTTCTACGCAGTGCATTTGTCGGTAAAAATGACACCTTATCTTTATGCTGTAGGTCCACACGGTTAAAATGATACCCTACTTATATAGGTTGGATATTGTCGTACTTCGGAAAAAAATCATAACTACATGCAGAGACATTCATACGTTTAAAATTGTCATTTTCTGACCCCTATAACTTTTTTATTTTTCTGCGTACGGGCCGGTATAAGGGCTAATTTTTTGCGCCGTATTCTGAAGTTTTTAGCGGTACCATTTTTGCATTGATCGGACTTTGTGATCGCTTTTTATTCATTTTTTTATGATATAAAAAGTGACCAAAAATATGCTATTTTGGACTTTGGAATTTTTTTTGCGCGTACGCCATTGACCGTGCGGTTAAATTATTATATATTTTTATCGTTCGGACATTTATGCACGATATGCGCGATACCACAAATGTTTATTTTTATTTACACAGTTTTTTTTTATGGGAAAAGGGGGGTGATTCAAACTTTTATTAGGGAAGGGGTTAAATGACCTTTGTTAACTTTTTTTTTTCAATGGTCCTCGCCCACCCTGGTAACGTCAGGCTGTTGCTGCTTGGTTGGTATCTGGCTGATACTGAAAATAGGGGGAACCCTATGCGTTTTTTTTTCTTATTTATGAAAAAAAAAACGCATAGGGTTCCCTGTATATTCAGTATCAGCACGATACCAACAAAGCAGCAACAGCCTGGCGTTACCAGGGTGGGCGAGGACCATTGTTACTGGCCATCCCCAGCCTAAATAACGCCAGCCTGTTACCGCCTAGGCCCAGGAGCGCCACTTTTGACGCTCCGGGCCTGTTGGTACCGGCTCTTCCCGGCACCCCTGTGGCGGTGGGTACCGGGGTAATAATTGGGGGTTAGCACCAGCTGTTTTTGGGGCTAACACTAAGCCCCGGTTTAGTCATGGATTCCGTCTATTAGACAGCCTCCATAACTAAGCCTGAATATTCAATTAAAAAAAGACACAACACATTGGAAAAAATATTTTATTTTAAAAAACACTCGCCCACAGCCCTCGCTAACCATTTTATTAAAATCCAAAAAATAAAGTTCATCCGTCGTAATCCATCGAATCCGTCGTAATCCTCTGCATACACGGATCTGAAACGAGAAGAAAAAAAAAACACAAAAAAAAAATAGGTTAGGACATTTTTTGCACTCTCTGCAGGGGAGAGCGCCCATAATGCAATGTCTACCTAAACAGTGAGCCTCCAATTGGTGCAAAATTACAACTCCCAGCATGCCCAGACAGCCTTTGGCTGTCTGGGCATGCTGGGAGTTGTAGTTTAGCAACAGCTGGAGTCTCCCTGTCTGGGTAGACACTGGCAGAGGGGTCTGTTCCCATTATCCAAAACGGACAATGTGAACAGAGCTTCAGACTAGCCTGAATGTCTGTAGCTCCGCCCCTAATGACGTCATCACTAGGGGGCGGAGCTACACGGAGTGGCAGTGACAGAAACGAGGGAGGTAAGTGGACCTCCTGTTCTGTATACACTATATACAGCTATCTATAGATAGCTGTATATTCTGTATACCGCCCAAAGGGGCGATAGGAGCAGGGAGTCCTGTCAGTCTGGTGACAGGATTCCCGGCGGCTGTATAGTATATATGGGTACACTATGCCCCCCTGTATACTATACAGCCGGAGGAGGTGAGTAGTGATTCTGTACATCACTCCTCATCCTTACACTCTGTGGATCGGGCGCTCAGCATTCGACCCACAGAGTGGTACCTGAAGGCAGTGAGAAAACTGCAACAGGGGACAAATTTGGCTGTTTCCACACACCAGGGAAAACGCCAGAAAAACGCCAGAAAAACTGCCAAAACTCAGGAAAAACCTGTGGCAGTTTTTCTGGCGTTTTTGCTGGCGTTTTTTTAGGTCTACAAAAAAAACCAAGTGGAAACCTAGCCTTATACTGATCCCTGCAAAGCCATAGCTTTGCATGGATTAGCGAGATAGGGGCTCGATTGCTCAAGCCTGTAGTTCAGGCTTGAAGCAATCAAACCCAGATCAGACGCGACGGAGCAAGGTAAGGGGACCTCCGCTCGCGTCCTAGCTGATCGGATTTTATCGCGATAGTCCCGATCAGCCCGATTGAGCTGCCGGGAACAGTTTGCTTTAATTTTCAGCACGGCGATCAACTTTGAACGCCGCGTCTGAAGGGTTAATAGCGTGTGGCACAACGATCGGTGCAACGTGCTATTAGCCCAGGGTCCCGGCTATGAATAGCAGCCGGGACCTACCCGGTGTGATGCGGGGTCACGGCATGACCCCGTTTTAAACACCGGGAACCGGGCGCAGGGCATACAGGTACGCCCTGCGTCCTTAAGAGATTAAAGGGGTTATCCACCATAAGGTGATTTTAGTACTTACCCGCCAGACAGTAATGGACATGCTTAGGAAGCATCTGTGCTTGTCCTGGAGCTAAACGGCTATGCTCTGAGTCAACCATAACGCTGCGGCTATCTTTTTGTGACCTGGCTATTTCATGTTGGAGTTTGTATCCCTACATTACAAGTCCCATGGTTCCTTTTTTGTAAGTGTGATGTGAGGTCAATTTTCTCCCTCCCACGCATGAGTCACCGCACCCCCCCCCCCCCCCCATTGAAACACACCTGTCCTCCCTTCAATGCAATAGACCAATGATTTCTAACCAGGGTGACTCCAGCTGTTGCAAACCAACAATTCTTTCCAGAATGATCTCCCTCCCATTCAACGGTCACTCCACTCATTGAAGCAGACAGGCTCCTTAGAACACCTGATTAGTGATGTAATGTCTCAGGCTGCAGTGCAGCCTGGGAAAACCAGCCATTATGTATGCTATTAAAAGTAAACATTGGGGCAAAAATCACAGAAAAATTGCAAGACTACCATGAAACAGGTACAGACACTATATTATGAACTGCACAAACTTTACAGCCCCTGTAACATAGTCAAATTAAAAAAATTATCCAGGAATACCCCTTTAAATACTCCTGTGTTTTTGAATTTATTGTTTCATTAGGGTGTATTCACATGTACAGTATTCTGCACATATATGATGCGCAGGATTTGAAGCTGCAGATTTTATGCTGCAAAGTTCTATGTAAACTAAATGATTGAACATAGCTTCAAATATGTAGCTTTAAATATATGCAGGATACTGAATGTCACGATGCCGGCTGGCAGGAGGTGGATCCTCTGTGCCAGAGAGGGATTGGCGTGGACCGTGCTAGTGGACCGGTTCTAAGTCACTACTGGTATTCACCAGAGCCCGCCGCAAAGCGGGATGGTCTTGCTGCGGCGGTAGTGACCAGGTCGTATCCACTGGCAATGGCTCACCTCTCTGACTGCTGAAGATAGGCGCGGTACAAGGGAGTAGACAAGAGCAAGGTCGGACGTAGCAGAAGGTCGGGGCAGGCAGCAAGGATCGTAGTCAGGGGCAACGGCAGGAGGTCTGGAACACAGGCTAGGAACATACAAGGGAACGCTTTCACTGGCACAATGGCAACAAGATCCGGCGAGGGAGTGCAGGGGAAGTGAGGTATACATAGGGAGTGCACAGGTGAACACACTAATTAGAACCACTGCGCCAATCAGCGGCGCAGTGGCCCTTTAAATCGCAGAGACCCGGCGCGCGCGCGCCCTAGGGAGCGGGGCCGCGCGCGCCGGGACAGGACCGACGGAGAGCGAGTCAGGTACGGGAGCCGGGGTGCGCATCGCGAGCGGGCGCCACCCGCATCGCGAATCGCATCCCGGCTGGAGGCGGTATCGCAGCGCACCCGGTCAGTGGATCTGACCGGGGCGCTGCGGGAGCGAGAGTGTAGCGAGCGCTCCGGGGAGGAGCGGGAACCCGGAGCGTTCGGCGTAACACTGAACATGTCAATAGACCCTAAAAAAGCGGTTTTCAAGGGTTTGTCAAAATTGATAGGAAATTTTGACATTCACTGTTCATGAGATGCTGTCGCCAATCACTAGCCTCAGAAGTTTCATGCAGGATAAAATACAAGGTACTGTATCCAGGGCAGCAATGCAGCCACAAACCATGATGTTACATCCACCATGCTTCTAGAATTGGCTAAGGTTTGTCGTTGTTGTGCAGTGTCCTTTTTCCTCCAAGTATTGCTATTGTGTAGTTGTGTATTCTCATCAGTCTAAATAACCTTTTACTAGAAGCACCGTGGGAGAGTCAGGTGGTCTTGGACAAG
This sequence comes from Hyla sarda, assembly GCF_029499605.1. Taxonomy (NCBI): domain Eukaryota; kingdom Metazoa; phylum Chordata; class Amphibia; order Anura; family Hylidae; genus Hyla; species Hyla sarda. The sequence continues at coordinate 216,309,059 of NC_079190.1, read as the reverse complement.
CTTGAGGTGGGCCTCAATGTTTTTTTATTGTATAGGAGAAATTCTATTCACATGCCTGGCATACAGCTTGTTATTAGACTTAACATATATTTTGTATGGAATCTGCACTGAAATCCACATGAAACAAGTGAACAGGGCAAGTGAACAGGGCCTAAAAATGCAGATGGAAAGGAAACACTCAGCAGTCTGCAGGGGGAGGGGGACCCACAGGAGGACTCTGCAGGTGGAGGGGACTCACAGGGGGACTCTGCAGGGGAAGGGGACTCACAGGAGGACTCTGCAGGGGGAGGGGACTCACAGAGGGACTCTGCAGGGGAAGGGGACTCACAGGAGGACTCTGCAGGGGGAGGGGGACCCACAGGAGGACTCTGCAGGTGGAGGGGACTCACAGGAGGACTCTGCAGGGGAAGGGGACTCACAGGAGGACTCTGTAGGGGGAGGGGGACCCACAGGAGGACTCTGCAGGTGGAGGGGACTCACAGGAGGACTCTGCAGGGGAAGGGGACTCACAGGAGGACTCTGCAGGGGAAGGGGGACCCACAGGAGGACTCTGCAGGTGGAGGGGACTCACAGGAGGACTCTGCAGGGGGAGGGGGACCCACAGGAGGACTCTGCAGGGGGAGAGGGACCCACAGGAGGACTCTGCAGGTGGAGGGAACTCACAGGAGGACATGCAGGGGGAGGGGACTCACAGGGGGACTCTGCAGGGGAAGGGGACTCACAGGAGGACTCTGCAGGGGGAGGGGACTCACAGAGGGACTCTGCAGGGGAAGGGGACTCACAGAGGAACTCTGCAGGAGTAGGGGACTCACAGGAGGACTCTGCAGGGGGAGGGGGACCCACAGGAGGACTCTGCAGGTGGAGGGGACTCACAGGAGGACTCTGCAGGGGGAGGGGACTCACAGGAGGACTCTGCAGGGGGAGGAGACTCACAGAGGGTCTCTGCAGGGGGAGGGGGACCCACAGGAGGACTCTGCAGGGGGAGGGAACTCAAAGGATGACTCTGCAGGGGAAGGAAGGGGAAATCACACATTCCTCATCATCAGTATTTGTTAGCACAAGATACAGTAGAGGAGATCCCTTTTTAGCTGTCAAAGGAGAAATCAGTACAGAAATGAAGCTCTGCTCATGCATGGTAGGCTGAGATGGCAGAAGAACCCTTCAGTCACAGACCTCACATCTACTAAATAATGCTGGCAAGGACACGATTACATAAGAAACTAGGAGATAGATGATAAATAAAACAATGACGTCTACAGTGCAAATTTTTTTAAACTCATTAAAAAACCTTTTCCAAGTCAAAGGTGTCCATGGCTTTTAAAACCACTTGTTAAAAGTAGATACTTTTTTCCATAATATCATTGCTGCTTAGTCCTTCTTTTTTAAATGTATTTTACTAGGAAAAATGAAGTCTCTGTAAAGTTTTTTTAACCTCTTATAGACCATATTTTCCATCTAAGCTCAAGAGTCATAGAGGCCGTGCTGGGCTGCAGCAGCTTGCCTTCTCTCTCCTTATACCCTTCCCCGGCTGTATGATTGATGTATAGGGATCATGTAGTGTCCCAGTACCAATGATCCAGCTACTATCCACAAGAAGTTGTAGTGTGGCTGGGAGGAAAAGATTTTTGTATATTACATACATGTGTATGAGGTACTGGAAGTTCAATACCTTAAAGTGGAGAACATTTTATTTTTTATTTTTTTAAATCAACTGGTGCCAGAAAGTTAAACAGGTTTGTAAATTACTTCTATTAAAAAATCTTAATCCTTACAGTACTTATCAGCTGCTGTCCGCTACAGAGGAAGTTGAGTTGGTATTTTCTGTCTGACCACAAGTGCTCTCTGCTGACACCTCTCTCCATGTCAGGAACTGTCTAGAGCAGGAGAGGTTTGCTATAATGATTTGCTCCTTCTCTGGACAGTTCCTGACTAGGACAGAAGTGTCACTGTGGTCAGACAAAAAAGAAATTCAAAAAGAAAAGAACTTCCTGTGAAGCATACAGCAGCTGATAAGTACTGGAAGGATTAAGATTTTTAAATAGAAGTAATTTACAAATCTGTTTAAATTTCTGGCACCAGTTGATTTTAAAACAATTGTTTTCCACCAAAGTACCCCTTTAAGGACACAGGATTTTTTTTTTTTAACTTTGATGTTTTCCACCTCGCCTTCTAACAGCTATAATGCTTTCACTTTTACTCCTAAAGACCCATTTGAGGGCGTGTTTTTTGCAATGGAAATATATTCAGACTCAACAGAGGGTAAAAATGTGTCTGCAAAAAGGGTGACCCTGTTCACACCACCATGCAGTAATTGTCCACACATAGCGTATTTTGCTGGGTATTTGCTGCTGCATATTTTTCTACCCATTCAATGGGTAGCAAAATCAGTTTCATATTTTGCTACTCTTTGACTTCAATGGGTAGGAAATAAAGCAGCAACAAATACGCAGCAAAATATGGCACATGTGACCCTACCCTCAAAGTGCAATAAATTCAGTTCAGATTTTCACACTTTCTCTGCATGAACCATTCGGTCCACTGTGCAACTTTAAAGTTGTACAAAAAATGTAATCACCCATGTGCGATACTGCATTCATAGGCGTGCGCAGCCTACTGCATTATGGTGTGCACCCTAAAGCACAAACTCACTCCGCTCACGCGTGTGTTTATGTATGTGTGTATATATATATATATATATATATATATATACATACATACATATACACACACACACACACACACACACACACACACTCCTGCTTGCATAGTATAGGAGGATTGGATCCAGGGCCAGTTTTAGGCTTAGCATGGCCCTGGGCAAAATCAGAAGTGGGGTCCCAAAAGTTGTAATAGTGCACTAATCAGATTAGCACATTTTTGGTCACTTCAAATACCATAAAAAATATCTAAAAAGCAAAAAAAAAAAAATGGTACCGATAAAAACTACAAATCACAGCACTAAAAATGACCCTCATACATCCCCATATACAGAAAAATAAAAGTGCTATAGGGATCAGAATAGTACAATTTTATATTTTTGTATAGTTCCCCCACATTAGGTTGGCAGTATAAATCTCCCACATTAGGATGGAAATATATTTCCCCCACATTAGGTTGGCAGTATAGTTCCCCCACATTAGGTTAGTAGTACAGTTCCCCCACATTAGGTTGGCAGTATAGTTCCCCCACATTAGGTGGTAGTATAGTTCCCCCACATTAGGTTAGTAGCACAGTTCCTCCACATTAGGTGCAGCACAGTTCCCCCACATTAGGTGCAATATAGTTCCCCCACATTAGGTGCAATATAGTTCCCCCACATTAGGTGCAATATAGTTCCCCACATTAGGTGCAATACAGTTCCCCCACATTAGGTGCAATATAGTTCCCCCACATTAGGTGCAGTACAGTTCCCCCACATTAGGTGCAGTACAGTTCCCCCACATTAGGTGCAGCATAGTTCCCCCCATTAGGTGCAGTACAGTTCCCCCACATTAGGTGCAGTACAGTTCCCCCACATTAGGTGCAATATAGTTCCCCCACATTAGGTGCAGTATAGTTCCCCCACATTAGGTGCAGTACAGTTCCCCCACATTAGGTGCAGTACAGTTCCCCCCACATTAGGTGCAATATAGTTCCCCCACATTAGGTGCAGTACAGTTCCCCCACATTAGGTGCAATATAGTTCCCCCACATTAGGTGCAGTATAGTTATAATTGTAGGGAGGAGGACAAGTCTAGAATTTACCATGAGGCTTACGGGACTAATTCTACCCCTGATCTTATATTTGCCAAGGGGTTCAATGGGCGGAGCCACAGGGTTGTCAAAATTAGGTTTTGCCTAGAGTGTCAAAAATCCATGCACCAGCCCTGACTAGACCTCCCACTTGTGTGTATGTTGCTGGTGTTTATAGGGAGGCATTTCATGTGGATTTGAAAAAAAATAGTAAGTTGAATGGTAAAACTCATGTTTTTCTTTACTTGGCAAACAGAAGAACGCTTTTACTATTAGATGGGGGCACAGAGGGGGGAATATTCCAAATATAATTTTTTTTGCACCAGATTGGTTGAAAAAGTGATGCGGCACCCAGCAAGCTTGGAGCAGCACGCACGTTGTAGTTTTGGGTCTGCAGCTGACCCAAAACTAGGACTCCCAGGATGTTGCACCATAATCTAAATTGTACTCCTATTTAGTGCAAGATGTGTGGAGTTGTAGTTTTGGTCATCATAGATTGTATCAGGGCATGCTGGGAATTGTAGTTGGTAACTGCACCTCCCAGCATTGCATATATACACACACACATACATAATTCATAAATACAAACATCATACATATATAATACATACATAATATACACATGCACACATCATACATATATAATACACACCATACATACATATTACACACACCATACATACATATTACACACACCATACATACATATTACACACATCATACATACATATTACACACATCATACATACATATTACACACACCATACATACATATTACACACACCATACATACATAATACACACCATACATACTACACACATCATACACAACATACATACACATAATACACACCATACATACATAATACACACCATACATACATAATACACACCATACATACATAACACACACCATACATACATAATACACACATCATACATACATATTACACACATCATACATACATATTACACACATCATACATACATATTACACACATCATACATACATAATACACACCATACATACATAACACACACCATACATACATATTACACACATCATACATACATATTACACACATCATACATACATATTACACACATCATACATACATATTACACACACCATACATACATATTACACACACCATACATACATAATACACACCATACATACTACACACATCATACACAACATACATACACATAATACACACCATACATACATAATACACACCATACATACATAATACACACCATACATACATAACACACACCATACATACATAATACACACATCATACATACATATTACACACATCATACATACATATTACACACACCATACATACATAATACACACCATACATACATAATACACACCATACATACTACACACCATACATACTACACACATCATACATACTACACACATCATACATACATACATACACATAATACACACCATACATACATACATACATATCACACACATCATACATACATAATACACACCATACATACATATTACACATATCATACATACATATTACACACACCATACATACATATTACACACACCATACATCCCACCCCCCTCCCGTCCTCGGTCTGTGCACTTTTCTTACCTGCGGCAGCCATGTTGGGGTCAGAGGCCGGGCACGTCCACTCCCATATGCTGCACACTTTGCACCATCGCCCACTTCTTCCTCATGCCGAGGAATGGACACTCGGTGCCAGGAGTTGCGGCCAGGATCATCCGAGGAGGTGTAAGCAGACGTGCGCAGCTGCGGGGCAGCCCCTGCGTCTGCAGTTAGTGCAGCAGTGTGCGCGGCCGGGGAAGGGGGAGGAGCGGCCCGGAGGAAGGGGAAAAGAGTGGCCCAGATGAAGGGGGATAGAGCGGCCCAGATGAAGGGGGATAGAGCGGCCCGGAGGAAGGGGAAAAGAGCGGCCCAGATGAAGGGGGATAGAGCGGCCCGGAGGACGGGGGATAGAGCGGCCCGGAGGACGGGGGATAGAGCGGCCCGGAGGACGGGGGATAGAGCGGCCCGGAGGACGGGGGATAGAGCGGCCCGGAGGACGGGGGATAGAGCGGCCCGGAGGACGGGGGATAGAGCGGCCCGGAGGACGGGGGATAGAGCGGCCCGGATGACGGGGGATAGAGCGGCCCGGAGGACGGGGGATAGATCGGCCCGGAGGACGGGGGATAGAGCCGCAAATTCCGCAAATTTAAAAAAAAATGCATTTTTAAACATCCGGTGTGCCCTGAAAGTCTTTCAGGGCACACCGGATGTTTAAAAATGCATTTTTTTTTTTTTAATTTGCGGCTCCGGCCGCTCTATCCCTGCTGCCTGCTGCCATACATGATGGGTATGTAGTCCTGAACTGTGAGCCTACATTATGTAGGCTCACAGCTCAGGACTACATCCCCATCATGTATGATTGTGACTGTCGGGGATGTCCGGTGGGGCTGGGGTTTAGTAGGGAGAAAAAAAAAAAAGTCCTGCAGCAGCTGGCCGCGGCTGCGGTGATTAGGGTGTGCCTGTGCACACCCGACACACCCCGTGCACACGCCTATGACTGCATTGCATTTAATCTCCGTACCATTTATTCCCCTCGAAGCCTATCATCAGATGGAGATCCTATCTGAAGGGACTGGAGTGGATTCTTCAACACTGCGGCTTGTTTTTTGTGCTACCAATTGTACTTGGCAATGACATCATTCATTTTACTACCAAATCTATGGAGAAAAAAAATTTTGAGGCAAAATTTTATGAAAAAGTAATTTTGAAACTTTGGGGGACTTTTGTTTCTACACTTTCCAGTAAAAATAAAACGTTATCTTTGTTCTGTAGGTTCATATAATTACAACAATACCCAACTTATATAGGTTTTATTTTATTTTACTACTTAAAAAAAAAAGTATGAGGCCTCATTTTTTGTGCCGTGATCTGTAGTTTTATCGGTACCATATTGGTTTTGATCAGACTTTTTGATTGCTTTTAATTCTTTTTTTTTGTACATGAGGTGACCAAAAATCAGCAATTCTGGATTTTGGTATTTTTTTCTTTTACGTTTACGCCATTGACTGTGCGTTTTAACTAATGTTATATTTTAGTAGTTCGGACATTTCCGCTCACTGTGATAAAAATATGTTTATTTTGTTTACATAAAATTTTATTTGAAAAAGGGGAGTGTTTCAAACGTTTACAGTTTCTTGATACGTCCTTCCGTTCCTAAGATATGTAGGTTATTAGTTTGTCTAATAATTCAAGAAATCAGTCAGATGGACGTGAACTTAATTTAAATAATGGGAGTGAGCATCAGGTGATGGGTGGGTTTGTACAGTCAGGGGGTTTGAATGTTGCACATTGACTGTATAATCCCACCTATTACTTGATATTTATTCCCATTATTAAAATTAAGTTCACGCCCATCTGACTGATTCCCTGAATTGTCACACAAACTATAAACCCTCATATCTCGGGGACAAAAAACGTATCAAGAAACTGTAAAAAGGCATGTGATCAGGATACCCTAAGCTATTGCATGATTGTGCGTATCATTTTTGTGGGGGTTGGCCACAGGTCCTCTTTAGAGGAGATGTCTGAGGCTTTATGAAATTACACTGGCACCAGGCCAATAAATATCATAAAAAAATAAATGAAAAATACCAAATATTGCTTACATGATAATTTCCCTGATGCTTCAGCACCAATGCTCTGCTTTTTTTTTTTTTTTTTTTTTTTTTTCTGGACAACCACAGCCTAGGTCTGGCTTTAGAGGTCATGTGCCATACATGCTACATCACTATTGAGGCCAGTGATTGGCTTTAGTCTACTTCATAGCTGGACTGAAATAAAAAAGACTGTTGGAAACCACCAGAATATCTGTACAGCTGGGATTTAACAGGTCGGTTAACATGGTTGATTATTTATTATTTACTTATTTAATGTTTACTAGCCCTCCAATGGAGAAAGTAGTCAAACCTGTAAAGCAAAGATAGACAACGGGCAAACATTTCATGCTCAATACTATGCCATGAAGATACCTATTGTTACGCCGAGCGCTCCGGGTCCCCGCTCCTCCCCGGAGCGCTCGCTACACTCTCGCTACTGCAGCGCTCCGGTCAGATCCACTGACCCGGTGCGCTGCGATACCGCCTCCAGCCGGGATGCGATTCGCGATGCGGGTGGCGCCCGCTCGTGATGCGCACCCCGGCTCCCGTACCTGACTCGCTCTCCGTCGGTCCTGTCCCGGCGCGCGCGGCCCCGCTCCCTTGGGCGCGCGTGCGCCGGGTCTCTGCGATTTAAAGGGCCACTGCGCCGCTGATTGGCGCAAGTGGTTCTAATTAGTGTGTTCACCTGTGCACTCCCTATGTATACCTCACTTCCCCTGCACTCCCTCGCCGGATCTTGTTGCCATTGTGCCAGTGAAAGCGTTTCCTTGTGTGTTCCTAGCCTGTGTTCCAGACCTCCTGCCGTTGCCCCTGACTACGATCCTTGCTGCCTGCCCCGACCTTCTGCTACGTCCGACCTTGCTTCTGTCTACTCCCTTGTACCGCGCCTATCTTCAGCAGTCAGAGAGGTTGAGCCGTTGCTAGTGGATACGACCTGGTCACTACCGCCGCAGCAAGACCATCCCGCTTTGCGGCGGGCTCTGGTGAAAACCAGTAGTGACTTAGAACTGGTCCACTAGCACGGTCCACGCCAATCCCTCTCTGGCACAGAGGATCCACCTCCTGCCAGCCGGCATCGTGACAGTAGATCCGGCCATGGATCCCGCTGAAGTCCCTCTGCCAGTTGTCGCCGACCTCACCACGGTGGTCACCCAGCAGTCACAACAGATAGCGCAACAAGGCCACCAGCTGTCTCAACTGACCGTGATGCTACAGCAGCTACTACCACAGCTTCAGCAATCATCTCCTCCGCCAGCTCCTGCACCTCCTCCGCAGCGAGTGGCCGCTTCAGGCCTACGACTATCCTTGCCGGATAAATTTGATGGGGACTCTAAATTTTGCCGTGGCTTTCTTTCTCAATGTTCCCTGCACTTGGAGATGATGTCGGACCAGTTTCCTACTGAAAGGTCTAAGGTGGCTTTCGTAGTCAGCCTTCTGTCTGGAAAAGCTCTGTCATGGGCCACACCGCTCTGGGACCGCAATGACCCCGTCACTGCCTCTGTACACTCCTTCTTCTCGGAAATTCGAAGTGTCTTTGAGGAACCTGCCCGAGCCTCTTCTGCTGAGACTGCCCTGTTGAACCTGGTCCAGGGTAATTCTTCCGTTGGCGAGTACGCCGTACAATTCCGTACTCTTGCTTCTGAACTATCCTGGAATAATGAGGCCCTCTGCGCGACCTTTAAAAAAGGCCTATCCAGCAACATTAAAGATGTTCTGGCCGCACGAGAAATCCCTGCTAACCTACATGAACTCATTCATCTAGCCACTCGCATTGACATGCGTTTTTCCGAAAGGCGTCAGGAGCTCCGCCAGGATATGGACTTTGTTCGCACGAGGCGTTTTTTCTCCCCGGCTCCTCTCTCCTCTGGTCCCCTGCAATCCGTTCCTGTGCCTCCCGCCGTGGAGGCTATGCAGGTCGACCGGTCTCGCCTGACACCTCAAGAGAGGACACGACGCCGCATGGAGAATCTCTGCCTGTACTGTGCCGGTACCGAACACTTCCTGAAGGATTGTCCTATCCGTCCTCCCCGCCTGGAAAGACGTACGCTGACTCCGCACAAAGGTGAGACAGTCCTTGATGTCAACTCTGCTTCTCCTCGTCTTACTGTGCCTGTGCGGATATCTGCCTCTACCTTCTCCTTCTCTACTATGGCCTTCTTGGATTCCGGATCTGCAGGAAATTTTATTTTGGCCTCTCTCATAAACAGGTTCAACATCCCCATGACCAGTCTCGCCAGACCCCTCTACATCAATTGTGTTAACAATGAAAGATTGGACTGTACCATACGTTTCCGCACGGAGCCCCTCCTAATGTGCATCGGACCTCATCACGAGAAAATTGAGTTTTTGGTCCTCCCCAATTGCACTTCCGAAATTCTCCTCGGACTACCCTGGCTTCAACACCATTCCCCAACCCTGGATTGGTCCACAGGGGAGATCAAGAGTTGGGGTTCCTCTTGTTTCAAGGACTGCCTTAAACCGGTTCCCAGTTCTCCTTGCCGTGACCCTGTGCTTCCCCCTGTAACCGGTCTCCCTAAGGCCTATATGGACTTTGCGGATGTTTTTTGCAAAAAACAAGCTGAGACTCTACCTCCTCACAGGCCTTATGACTGTCCTATTGACCTCCTCCCGGGCACTACTCCACCCCGGGGCAGAATTTATCCTCTCTCTGCCCCAGAGACTCTTGCTATGTCTGAGTACATCCAGGAAAATTTAAAAAAGGGCTTTATCCGCAAATCCTCCTCTCCTGCCGGAGCCGGATTTTTCTTTGTGTCCAAAAAAGATGGCTCCCTACGTCCTTGCATTGACTACCGCGGTCTTAATAAAATCACGGTAAAGAACCGCTACCCCCTACCTCTCATCTCTGAACTCTTTGATCGCCTCCAAGGTGCCCACATCTTTACCAAACTGGACTTAAGAGGTGCTTATAATCTCATCCGCATCAGAGAGGGGGATGAATGGAAAACGGCATTTAACACTAGAGATGGACACTTTGAGTATCTGGTCATGCCCTTTGGCCTGTGCAACGCCCCTGCCGTCTTCCAAGACTTTGTTAATGAAATTTTTCGTGATCTCTTATATTCCTGTGTTGTTGTGTATCTGGACGATATCCTGATTTTTTCTGCCAACCTAGAAGAACACCGCCAGCATGTCCGCATGGTTCTTCAGAGACTTCGTGACAATCAACTTTATGCCAAAATGGAGAAATGTCTGTTTGAATGTCAATCTCTTCCTTTCCTAGGATACTTGGTCTCTGGCCAGGGACTACAAATGGATCCAGACAAACTCTCTGCCGTCTTAGATTGGCCACGCCCCTCCGGACTCCGTGCTATCCAACGTTTTTTGGGGTTCGCCAATTATTACAGACAATTTATTCCACATTTTTCTACCATTGTGGCTCCTATCGTGGCTTTAACCAAAAAGAATGCCAATCCTAAGTCATGGCCTCCTCAAGCGGAAGACGCCTTTAAACAGCTCAAGTCTGCCTTTTCTTCGGCTCCCGTGCTCTCCAGACCTGACCCATCTAAACCCTTCCTATTGGAGGTTGATGCCTCCTCAGTAGGAGCTGGAGCGGTCCTTCTACAAAAAAATTCTTCCGGGCATGCTGTTACTTGTGGTTTTTTTTCTAGGACCTTCTCTCCGGCGGAGAGGAACTACTCCATCGGGGATCGAGAGCTACTAGCCATTAAATTAGCACTTGAGGAATGGAGGCATCTGCTGGAGGGATCAAGATTTCCAGTTATTATTTACACCGACCACAAGAACCTCTCCTATCTCCAGTCTGCCCAACGGCTGAATCCTCGCCAGGCCAGGTGGTCTCTGTTCTTTGCCCGATTTAATTTTGAAATTCACTTTCGGCCTGCCGATAAGAACATTAGGGCCGATGCTCTCTCTCGTTCCTCGGATGCCTCGGAAGTAGAGCTCTCTCCGCAACACATCATTCCTCCTGACTGCCTGATCTCCACTTCTCCAGCCTCCATCAGGCAAACTCCTCCAGGGAAGACCTTCGTCTCTCCACGCCAACGCCTCGGAATCCTCAAATGGGGTCACTCCTCCCATCTCGCAGGTCATGCGGGCATCAAGAAATCCGTGCAACTCATCTCTCGTTTCTATTGGTGGCCGACTCTGGAGACGGATGTTGTGGATTTTGTGCGAGCCTGCACTGTCTGTGCCCGGGATAAGACTCCTCGCCAGAAGCCCGCTGGTCTTCTTCATCCTCTGCCTGTCCCCGAACAGCCTTGGTCTCTGATTGGTATGGACTTTATTACAGACTTACCCCCATCCCGTGGCAACACTGTTGTTTGGGTGGTCGTTGATCGATTCTCCAAGATGGCACATTTCATCCCTCTTCCTGGTCTCCCTTCAGCGCCTCAGTTGGCAAAACAATTTTTTGTACACATTTTTCATCTTCACGGGTTGCCCACGCAGATCGTCTCGGACAGAGGCGTCCAATTCGTGTCAAAATTCTGGAGGGCTCTCTGTAAACAACTCAAGATTAAATTAAACTTTTCTTCTGCCTATCATCCTCAATCCAATGGGCAAGTAGAAAGAATTAACCAGGTCCTGGGTGATTATTTACGGCATTTTGTTTCCTCCCGCCAGGATGACTGGGCAGATCTTCTACCATGGGCCGAATTCTCGTATAACTTCAGAGTCTCTGAATCTTCCTCCAAATCCCCATTTTTCGTGGTGTACGGCCGTCACCCTCTTCCCCCCCTCCCTACTCCCTTGCCCTCTGGTTTGCCCGCTGTGGATGAAATATCTCGTGATCTTTCCACCATATGGAAAGAGACCCAAAATTCTCTCTTACAGGCTTCATCACGCATGAAGAAGTTTGCTGATAAGAAAAGAAGAGCTCCCCCCATTTTTTCTCCTGGAGACAAGGTATGGCTCTCTGCTAAATATGTCCGCTTCCGTGTCCCTAGCTACAAATTGGGACCACGCTATCTTGGTCCTTTCAAAATTTTGTGCCAGATTAATCCTGTCTCTTACAAACTTCTTCTTCTTCCTCTTCGTATTCCTAATGCCTTTCACGTTTCTCTTCTTAAACCACTCATCATCAACCGTTTCTCTCCCAAACTTGTTTCTCCCACTCCTGTTTCCGGCTCCTCGGACATCTTCTCCGTAAAGGAGATACTGGCCTCCAAGAAGGTCAGAGGGAAAACTTTTTTTTTGGTCGATTGGGAGGGTTGTGGTCCTGAAGAGAGATCCTGGGAACCTGAGGACAATATCCTAGACAAAAGTCTGCTCCTCAGGTTCTCAGGCTCTAAGAAGAGGGGGAGACCCAAGGGGGGGGGTACTGTTACGCCGAGCGCTCCGGGTCCCCGCTCCTCCCCGGAGCGCTCGCTACACTCTCGCTACTGCAGCGCTCCGGTCAGATCCACTGACCCGGTGCGCTGCGATACCGCCTCCAGCCGGGATGCGATTCGCGATGCGGGTAGCGCCCGCTCGCGATGCGCACCCCGGCTCCCGTACCTGACTCGCTCTCCGTCGGTCCTGTCCCGGCGCGCGCGGCCCCGCTCCCTAGGGCGCGCGCGCGCCGGGTCTCTGCGATTTAAAGGGCCACTGCGCCGCTGATTGGCGCAAGTGGTTCTAATTAGTGTGTTCACCTGTGCACTCCCTATGTATACCTCACTTCCCCTGCACTCCCTCGCCGGATCTTGTTGCCATTGTGCCAGTGAAAGCGTTTCCTTGTGTGTTCCTAGCCTGTGTTCCAGACCTTCTGCCGTTGCCCCTGACTACGATCCTTGCTGCCTGCCCCGACCTTCTGCTACGTCCGACCTTGCTTCTGTCTACTCCCTTGTACCGCGCCTATCTTCAGCAGTCAGAGAGGTTGAGCCGTTGCTAGTGGATACGACCTGGTCACTACCGCCGCAGCAAGACCATCCCGCTTTGCGGCGGGCTCTGGTGAAAACCAGTAGTGATTTAGAACCGGTCCACTAGCACGGTCCACGCCAATCCCTCTCTGGCACAGAGGATCCACCTCCTGCCAGCCGGCATCGTGACACCTATATACCTGCACAGTTATATGCCATAAGGAAAATTATTTATTGGGATAGTGAAAATTGTCTATTTTTAAGCCATAACAGCATTAGAAAAACACACTATATAAACACAGAATCCCCTGGAAAGTGATAGCCAAAAAATCATGAAAATCGTAATGACGCAAAGGCTTTACAACACCTATTAACTATGCAATGCTATTCATCCTGGCAATCAATGAGGGTTTCTTATAAAACAAGAATTCAGTCTTTAGCATGAGTGAAATACATATTCCTTGCCAATTGTGCAGATTAAGTTATTCCAGAACATGGTATATGAAGTAAGTAGCTGCAATATTATATAACAATCTACCTGTGAAATGCAAACTCATGTAATAAAAAGGTGAAAAGGTGTGTTTCAGACTTTGAGGTAGCATTTGATCCAGGCCTATCCCCTGGAGTCCCATGTTATCTGTCAGTAAGAAAATCTTACAAGGATTTGGAAGAATGTAGCCCTATTCTGAAACAACTATATACTGAGGTATTTTCCTTCATGGTGGGGGTCTGTTTGCAATTCACACAGGGCTACAGCTTTTAGTCTGGACAGCTTGGTCAAAACGCATTGCAGCAATACAGTGCCCTACACAGCAAGTAGACTGAATAAAGACAGTGCTTCGTTGTACACAGCCCGCTCCCTCTCCTGGTAAGTTGCCCCACACCTACACTGCTCTATCTAGTGAGATATCCTGGCAGCTAATGAGAGATCCATAAATGTTGTAATATTAGACCTGCTTTTTTTAACCCCTTTTTCCTACTCAACATTGCATCTCCTTTTAAACAAATCAGCATCAGCAGTCTTCTGTAGGGAAAAATACATCTTACTTTGTATTAGATTTATTTTATCATACAGTTTCAATATAGATATTGAATAATATATTACATTAAATACATATCTAGTAACTGACAGCTAACCTTGGATGTAGCAGAGATAAGTGTGAATTTGGCAAAGATCATTTTTATATCACAATTAGCTGAGCACCAGGCGCTGCCCATTTTTTCCTACCTTATCCTTGTGGGGGAGAAAAAGAAACAAAGTAGGAAGCTTTTGTCTTCATATTCCATCCCTAAATCCTGACCCCATATCCCCTCCTCATATCCCAACCCCAAATCCCCTCCTCATATTCCGACCTTATATCTTGTCCTCATATTTTGCTCTCATATCTCGACCCCATATCTGTTACGCCGAGCGCTCCGGGTCCCCGCTCCTCCCCGGAGCGCTCGCTACACTCTCGCTACTGCAGCGCTCCGGTCAGATCCACTGACCCGGTGCGCTGCGATACCGCCTCCAGCCGGGATGCGATTCGCGATGCGGGTGGCGCCCGCTTGCGATGCGCACCCCGGCTCCTGTACCTGACTCGCTCTCCGTCGGTCCTGTCCCGGCGCGCGCGGCCCCGCTCCCTAGGGCGCGCGCGCGCCGGGTCTCTGCGATTTAAAGGGCCACTGCGCCGCTGATTGGCGCAAGTGGTTCTAATTAGTGTGTTCACCTGTGCACTCCCTATGTATACCTCACTTCCCCTGCACTCCCTCGCCGGATCTTGTTGCCATTGTGCCAGTGAAAGCGTTTCCTTGTGTGTTCCTAGCCTGTGTTCCAGACCTCCTGCCGTTGCCCCTGACTACGATCCTTGCTGCCTGCCCCGACCTTCTGCTACGTCCGACCTTGCTTCTGTCTACTCCCTTGTACCGCGCCTATCTTCAGCAGTCAGAGAGGTTGAGCCGTTGCTAGTGGATACGACCTGGTCACTACCGCCGCAGCAAGACCATCCCGCTTTGCGGCGGGCTCTGGTGAAAACCAGTAGTGACTTAGAACCGGTCCACTAGCACGGTCCACGCCAATCCCTCTCTGGCACAGAGGATCCACCTCCTGCCAGCCGGCATCGTGACAGTAGATCCGGCCATGGATCCCGCTGAAGTCCCTCTGCCAGTTGTCGCCGACCTCACCACGGTGGTCGCCCAGCAGTCACAACAGATAGCGCAACAAGGCCACCAGCTGTCTCAACTGACAGTGATGCTACAGCAGCTACTACCACAGCTTCAGCAATCATCTCCTCCGCCAGCTCCTGCACCTCCTCCGCAGCGAGTGGCCGCTTCAGGCCTACGACTATCCTTGCCGGATAAATTTGATGGGGACTCTAAATTTTGCCGTGGCTTTCTTTCTCAATGTTCCCTGCACTTGGAGATGATGTCGGACCAGTTTCCTACTGAAAGGTCTAAGGTGGCTTTCGTAGTCAGCCTTCTGTCTGGAAAAGCTCTGTCATGGGCCACACCGCTCTGGGACCGCAATGACCCCGTCACTGCCTCTGTACACTCCTTCTTCTCGGAAATTCGAAGTGTCTTTGAGGAACCTGCCCGAGCCTCTTCTGCTGAGACTGCCCTGTTGAACCTGGTCCAGGGTAATTCTTCCGTTGGCGAGTACGCCGTACAATTCCGTACTCTTGCTTCTGAACTATCCTGGAATAATGAGGCCCTCTGCGCGACCTTTAAAAAAGGCCTATCCAGCAACATTAAAGATGTTCTGGCCGCACGAGAAATCCCTGCTAACCTACATGAACTCATTCATCTAGCCACTCGCATTGACATGCGTTTTTCCGAAAGGCGTCAGGAGCTCCGCCAGGATATGGACTTTGTTCGCACGAGGCGTTTTTTCTCCCCGGCTCCTCTCTCCTCTGGTCCCCTGCAATCCGTTCCTGTGCCTCCCGCCATGGAGGCTATGCAGGTCGACCGGTCTCGCCTGACACCTCAAGAGAGGACACGACGCCGCATGGAGAATCTCTGCCTGTACTGTGCCGATACCGAACACTTCCTGAAGGATTGTCCTATCCGTCCTCCCCGCCTGGAAAGACGTACGCTGACTCCGCACAAAGGTGAGACAGTCCTTGATGTCAACTCTGCTTCTCCACGTCTTACGGTGCCTGTGCGGATATCTGCCTCTACCTTCTCCTTCTCTACTATGGCCTTCTTGGATTCCGGATCTGCAGGAAATTTTATTTTGGCCTCTCTCATCAACAGGTTCAACATCCCGGTGACCAGTCTCGCCAGACCCCTCTACATCAATTGTGTTAACAATGAAAGATTGGACTGTACCATACGTTTCCGCACAGAGCCCCTCCTAATGTGCATCGGACCTCATCACGAGAAAATTGAGTTTTTGGTCCTCCCCAATTGCACTTCCGAAATTCTCCTCGGACTACCCTGGCTTCAACACCATTCCCCAACCCTGGATTGGTCCACTGGGGAGATCAAGAGTTGGGGTTCCTCTTGTTTCAAGGACTGCCTTAAACCGGTTCCCAGTTCTCCTTGCCGTGACCCTGTGGTTCCCCCTGTAACCGGTCTCCCTAAGGCCTATATGGACTTTGCGGATGTTTTTTGCAAAAAACAAGCTGAGACTCTACCTCCTCACAGGCCTTATGACTGTCCTATTGACCTCCTCCCGGGCACTACTCCACCCCGGGGCAGAATTTATCCTCTCTCTGCCCCAGAGACTCTTGCTATGTCTGAGTACATCCAGGAAAATTTAAAAAAGGGGTTTATCCGCAAATCCTCCTCTCCTGCCGGAGCCGGATTTTTCTTTGTGTCCAAAAAAGATGGCTCCCTACGTCCTTGCATTGACTACCGCGGTCTTAATAAAATCACGGTAAAGAACCGCTACCCCCTACCTCTCATCTCTGAACTCTTTGATCGCCTCCAAGGTGCCCACATCTTTACCAAACTGGACTTAAGAGGTGCTTATAATCTCATCCGCATCAGAGAGGGGGATGAATGGAAAACGGCATTTAACACTAGAGATGGACACTTTGAGTATCTGGTCATGCCCTTTGGCCTGTGCAATGCCCCTGCCGTCTTCCAAGACTTTGTTAATGAAATTTTTCGTGATCTCTTATATTCCTGTGTTGTTGTGTATCTGGACGATATCCTGATTTTTTCTGCCAACCTAGAAGAACACCGCCAGCATGTCCGCATGGTTCTTCAGAGACTTCGTGACAATCAACTTTATGCCAAAATGGAGAAATGTCTGTTTGAATGTCAATCTCTTCCTTTCCTAGGATACTTGGTCTCTGGCCAGGGACTACAAATGGATCCAGACAAACTCTCTGCCGTCTTAGATTGGCCACGCCCCTCCGGACTCCGTGCTATCCAACGTTTTTTGGGGTTCGCCAATTATTACAGACAATTTATTCCACATTTTTCTACCATTGTGGCTCCTATCGTGGCTTTAACCAAAAAGAATGCCAATCCTAAGTCATGGCCTCCTCAAGCGGAAGACGCCTTTAAACAGCTCAAGTCTGCCTTTTCTTCGGCTCCCGTGCTCTCCAGACCTGACCCATCTAAACCCTTCCTATTGGAGGTTGATGCCTCCTCAGTAGGAGCTGGAGCGGTCCTTCTACAAAAAAATTCTTCCGGGCATGCTGTTACTTGCGGTTTTTTTTCTAGGACCTTATCTCCGGCGGAGAGGAACTACTCCATCGGGGATCGAGAGCTACTAGCCATTAAATTAGCACTTGAGGAATGGAGGCATCTGCTGGAGGGATCAAGATTTCCAGTTATTATTTACACCGATCACAAGAACCTCTCCTATCTCCAGTCTGCCCAACGGCTGAATCCTCGCCAGGCCAGGTGGTCTCTGTTCTTTGCCCGATTTAATTTTGAAATTCACTTTCGGCCTGCCGATAAGAACATTAGGGCCGATGCTCTCTCTCGTTCCTCGGATGCCTCGGAAGTAGAGCTCTCTCCGCAACACATCATTCCTCCTGACTGCCTGATCTCCACTTCTCCAGCCTCCATCAGGCAAACTCCTCCAGGGAAGACCTTCGTCTCTCCACGCCAACGCCTCGGAATCCTCAAATGGGGTCACTCCTCCCATCTCGCAGGTCATGCGGGCATCAAGAAATCCGTACAACTCATCTCTCGTTTCTATTGGTGGCCGACTCTGGAGACGGATGTTGTGGATTTTGTGCGAGCCTGCACTGTCTGTGCCCGGGATAAGACTCCTCGCCAGAAGCCCGCTGGTCTTCTTCATCCTCTGCCTATCCCCGAACAGCCTTGGTCTCTGATTGGTATGGACTTTATTACAGACTTACCCCCATCCCGTGGCAACACTGTTGTTTGGGTGGTCGTTGATCGATTCTCCAAGATGGCACATTTCATCCCTCTTCCTGGTCTTCCTTCAGCGCCTCAGTTGGCAAAACAATTTTTTGTACACATTTTTCGTCTTCACGGGTTGCCCACGCAGATCGTCTCGGACAGAGGCGTCCAATTCGTGTCAAAATTCTGGAGGGCTCTCTGTAAACAACTCAAGATTAAATTAAACTTTTCTTCTGCCTATCATCCTCAATCCAATGGGCAAGTAGAAAGAATTAACCAGGTCCTGGGTGATTATTTACGGCATTTTGTTTCCTCCCGCCAGGATGACTGGGCAGATCTTCTACCATGGGCCGAATTCTCGTATAACTTCAGAGTCTCTGAATCTTCCTCCAAATCCCCATTTTTCGTGGTGTACGGCCGTCACCCTCTTCCCCCCCTCCCTACTCCCTTGCCCTCTGGTTTGCCCGCTGTGGATGAAATATCTCGTGATCTTTCCACCATATGGAAAGAGACCCAAAATTCTCTCTTACAGGCTTCATCACGCATGAAGAAGTTTGCTGATAAGAAAAGAAGAGCTCCCCCCATTTTTTCTCCTGGAGACAAGGTATGGCTCTCCGCTAAATATGTCCGCTTCCGTGTCCCTAGCTACAAATTGGGACCACGCTATCTTGGTCCTTTCAAAATTTTGTGCCAGATTAATCCTGTCTCTTACAAACTTCTTCTTCCTCCTTCTCTTCGTATTCCTAATGCCTTTCACGTTTCTCTTCTTAAACCACTCATCATCAACCGTTTCTCTCCCAAACTTGTTTCTCCCACTCCTGTTTCCGGCTCCTCGGACATCTTCTCCGTAAAGGAGATACTGGCCTCCAAGAAGGTCAGAGGGAAAACTTTTTTTTGGGTCGATTGGGAGGGTTGTGGTCCTGAAGAGAGATCCTGGGAACCTGAGGACAATATCCTAGACAAAAGTCTGCTCCTCAGGTTCTCAGGCTCTAAGAAGAGGGGGAGACCCAAGGGGGGGGGTACTGTTACGCCGAGCGCTCCGGGTCCCCGCTCCTCCCCGGAGCGCTCGCTACACTCTCGCTACTGCAGCGCTCCGGTCAGATCCACTGACCCGGTGCGCTGCGATACCGCCTCCAGCCGGGATGCGATTCGCGATGCGGGTGGCGCCCGCTTGCGATGCGCACCCCGGCTCCCGTACCTGACTCGCTCTCCGTCGGTCCTGTCCCGGCGCGCGCGGCCCCTCTCCCTCGGGCGCGCGCCGCCGGGTCTCTGCGATTTAAAGGGCCACTGCGCCGCTGATTGGCGCAAGTGGTTCTAATTAGTGTGTTCACCTGTGCACTCCCTATGTATACCTCACTTCCCCTGCACTCCCTCGCCGGATCTTGTTGCCATTGTGCCAGTGAAAGCGTTTCCTTGTGTGTTCCTAGCCTGTGTTCCAGACCTCCTGCCGTTGCCCCTGACTACGATCCTTGCTGCCTGCCCCGACCTTCTGCTACGTCCGACCTTGCTTCTGTCTACTCCCTTGTACCGCGCCTATCTTCAGCAGTCAGAGAGGTTGAGCCGTTGCTAGTGGATACGACCTGGTCACTACCGCCGCAGCAAGACCATCCCGCTTTGCGGCGGGCTCTGGTGAAAACCAGTAGTGACTTAGAACCGGTCCACTAGCACGGTCCACGCCAATCCCTCTCTGGCAAAGAGGATCCACCTCCTGCCAGCCGGCATCGTGACAATATCCCATCTTCATATCCCGTCCTCATATCCTGTCCTCATATCCCGTACCCATATCCCGTCCTCATATCCCGACCTCATAGCCAGATGTCAGATCCCGTCCTCATATCCCCCCTCATATCCCTTCCTCATATCTTGTCCCCATAGCTAATCCTCATTTCTAATCCCTGACCTCATATCTCGACCCCATATCCTGTCCCCATATCCCATCCTCCTATCCTGTCCTCATATCCCGTACCCCTATCCCATCCTCATATCCCGACCTCATGTCCCGACCTCATATCTCGTCCTCATATCCCATCCCCATATCACGTCCTCATATTCAGTCCCCATAGCTAATCCTCATTTCTAATCCTCGTATCCCAACCTCAGTCTGGGCTGCGTTGTGGCAAAGATATTGTAAGCTGAAAATAAAAGGGGTGTGGCTTAAAAAGTGAGCATGTCTTTGTGAGATGGGACATGGCATGCAGGGAGGGTGTGGCTTGCCAGCCAGACTGACACATTCACCAGGAGATGCAGAACTTGTGGAGTAAGGCACCAGAAGTCCTATATACTTGCATGGGACTTGAAACAAAACCCCATCCTTCACATGTGGGGGCAGGTTAGGGGTTAATTTAACTATTATATATTTTTATTTGACATATGAGTAACATGTGACCAAGTATTATCGAAATAACTCCAGCCGTACGGAAGTTATGCAGTAACATATATTTCCCATAGACTTGTATGGGACTTTAAATAAAAACCCTGACTCTAGCAAATAGGGATGAGTAAGGGTAAAATTACCTATCCTATGTTTGTTGTTGACATATAAGTAACATGTGTGCCAGGTTTCATGTTAATATCTTTAGCGGTTTGGAAGTGATGCTGGAACATACACACACACACATTGAGTTTTATATATGTAGACTAGCTGAGTACCCGGCATTGCCCGGTTTTTCCTTCCTAATCCTTGTTGGGGAGGAAAATAAACAAAGGAGGAAGCTTTTGACTTCATATCCCGTCCTCATCTATTGTTGTAATATCCCAACCCCATATCCCGACCTCCTATTCCGTCCTCCTATCCCGACCTCCTGTCCCGACCTCCTGTGCCGACCTCCTGTCTCAACCTCCTGTCCCGACCTCCTATCATGACCTTCTATCTCGACCTCCTATCCCGACCTCCTTTCCCGTCCTCCTATTTTGACCTCCTATCCCGACCTCCCATCCTGATCTCCTATCCCGTCCTCCAATCCCCTCCTCCTATCCCGTCCTCCTATCTCGATCTCCTATCCCGACCTCCTATCCCGACCACCTATCCTGACCTCCTATCATGTCCTCCTTTCCCATCCTCATATCTCAACCTCCTATCCTGACCTCCTATCCCGTCCTCATATCTCGACCTCATATCCCAACCTCCTATCTCGACCTCCTATCTCAAGTTCCTATCCCGAGCTCCTATCCCGATAGATAGATAGATGTGTTATCTTTAGTTTTCTGATAATAAACATTAGGGCCATATTAGATGGCCCCACCATGCTCTGCACATTAGTGCCGATCTCATTTAAAATCCTGATTTAACATGAAACTCATTTTAACACTGACCACGTCCCCGACATTAGGGACAGATATTACACCCACTTGTTCCACAGTGCTTATTCAGACTAAGAATCTCAGGTTGTTTCTATAACTATCCATTAGTCTTTGATGGACTCACTTCTTGATTTCCGCATTGATGCACAGGAAAGATATATTTTCCTTAAAGGGGTACGCTGCCCCTAGACATCTTATCCCCTATCCAAAGGATAGGGGATAAGATGTCAGATCGCAGAGGTCCCACTGCTGGGAACCCACGGGGATCGCTTTGCGCGTAATGACAGGCAATACAGGGGCCAGAGCATTGTGACGTCATGGCTCCGCCCCTTGTGACGTCATGGCCCACCCCCTCAATACAAGTCTAGACTTGCATTAAGGGGGCAGCCCGTGATGTCACGAGGGGCGGAGCCATGACGTCACGCTGCTCCGTCCCCTGTATCGCCTGTCATTACGCACAGAGCGAACTCGCTCTGTGCAAGTTCAGCCTAAAGCCCTAGTGTTTTGATCCAGAGGAAGGCAAAAAAAAAAAAGCCATGAGGTTGATGCCAATTGCCCCATGGGAGGAAAAATTCCTTCCCGACTCCAATATGGCGATCGGAATAAATCCCTGGATCAATGTTCTATCCCCATAAATCTAGTATCCATAACCTGCAATATTATAGTTCTCTTTTTTTTTTCTATTAAGTCATTATGCTCTCTTCGGGTGCCATCAGGTTGCCATTGACAGCCTTGTATGGTCCAACACGCCACTATTTCCCCAATGCTTTCCCTCCCCAACTCCTCAACATACAGTCTAGACTGTGGACGTGGTTGTTAAAAGAGTTGTTTACCTTGTGGCCAAGGTAAATGAGGCTATTACTTCCTTCCAAGCATCTTACTCTGATCCTTTCCCTTTCCCCTCATATTAAGAGGTGTGTAAATGTGTAGTCCAAGGAGTGTTAATTAACCACGGCACTCACTTAGAGGGAAAAGGGTATAAGGTTTTTCAATTGCTTCAAAAATCCATATGTTGCAATCCTCCCATGAGCAGACCCTATCCCCTGCCATATTGCTGGTGACTAGAGATGAAGACAGTGCCCTCTTAGAGCTTAAATACAGGGGACTTAAGAATCAGTATAAAAGGTTCCCCCATGAGCATAACTGCTGTTGACTCCTGTCGAGACCTTTCCTTTTATCACAAAAAAAGGCCTCTCTTGGTTTAGAAGGATGAATGCCCTATGCATATGAAAAGTTGACCAGTTGCCCATAGCAACCAATCCGATTGCTTCTTTCATTTTTAACAAGGCCTCTGAAAAATAAAAGAAGTTATCTGATTGGTTGCTATGGGCAACTGGTCAACTTTTCATCTGCACAGGTATTGATAAATCTCCCCCTATGTATTCTATACAGGACCCTGAAGAAGCTCCTGTCCTCTACATAGACAGTGATTACAGCTCCCAGCAGATCTTTCTTACATTATATATATATATATATATATATATATATATATATATATATATATATATTATAAGGACTTGCTTTATCTATATTAGTTATCTAATTATTTTTCTTTAATCCTCACTTTTTCCTATTTTTGGATGACATTTTGTGGCTTCAGAACCAATTACCAGGTTTCCATAGAGTTATGGTCTCAACATACAATGGTTTCAACATACAATGGTCGCCCTGGAACCAATTAATATTGTAACTTGAGGGACCACTGCAAAGAAATGTGAAACTCAGAGAGGTAAATAGAGGTGGCATACATGGACAGGGGTGGCATAGTGAGTAAGCGTTATAGTATATAGTATGCATCAAGGAGTGGTATGGCGCATAAAATGGAGCATATAGTATCCACAGAGAAAAGTAACATATAGAACCTAGAGGGTTTTATATGTAAGTGGTGCACCAACAGCAAATAATTACAATACAAGGACCTGGAATGTTACCTTGGGGCTTGTAGTACCCCTGATATCACTGTTATGTCTGGATTCCGATAGCAATATACACATAGACATAGGAGAGTGTCTCTAAAATGTGCACGCAGTATTGGGAACATACACTAATGTTATAGTAGAATGATAATATATTCTCAAATAATAGCAACATAGGGAAACATGACATGTTTAATTATCTATCTAAACATAAAGAGGGTTACAGGAAGGCTTTTTTGATGGTATTAAAGGGGTACTCCACTGCTCAGCATTTGGAACAAACTGTTCCGAATGCTGGAGCTGGCGCCGGGAGCTCGTGATGTCATAGCCCGGCCCCCTCAATGCAAGTCTATGGGAGGGGGCGTAGCAGCCATCACTCCCCCTCCCATTGACTTGCATTGAGGGGGTGGGGCTATGACGTCACGAGCTCCCGGGAACAGTTTGTTCTAAATGCTCAGCAGCCGAGTACCCCTTTAAGGGTTCTACTAGTAATGGATTGTATACCACCTTTTATTTAAAATATATGCACATTGAGGGTAGTGTGCTTTAGTACAAAGTGATATTTGTCAGATGTGGGCAGGGGCAAGAGGGGAAGGGGGGTGCTTTTCGGATTATGAGGAGGGGGAGTATGATCTGCCTAAAAGTCAGAAACCATTTTCGACAAACTCATTCAAACCTCTAGGAACAAATTTTGTCAGTTTGAAGATTCATTTGAAGATATGGAATTTTTCCTTCTTTTGGGCATACTAAAAATACTTTGGAATATGTTCTATAGGGGTCATTTTATTCACAGTTATGGTCTGATGGTGCAAATCCAGTAGTTAGGTTAGCTCTGTGCTTATGTACTCTGTTCTTATATTTCTCAATGGTTCTACTGACGGATTGTAGGCCGCAGTTGCATTCTATAAAGGAAATCACACGTTGAGTATTACAAATAATAAATGTTTGAATGTTTAATGTTTCTCCGGTTTGGTTAGAGTTAAATAGTTTTCGTGTAATATTTTTGTCATTGCTAATACTTGCAGTTGGTTTGATTTGTTGCTAATGGAGAGACATGATTGTGGAATATTTAGGGTTTAACTGTTTTAATTTTACATGGTGCCTGAATATTTTTCCCAGTACGTGGCCTCCAAAGGGCTTATAACCAGAAAGATGTCCTACTGTATAATATGAAATCCCTATGTCATATCCCAGCTTTGGTTCTGTATAGTTTAAGACAGAAAAGTATAAATGAATCCTGCCTTGCTCTGGCTATGGAAAAATTAGAGGAAAATAGCTTTTTCCAAATGTCTGGAGTTTTCAGATGTTTCTTCATATGTATTTGGTCTGTTATTTGGACCCTTTATACATACATTTATTTGCCCATATTTTCTAATGTTTTTGGGCTATGGCAAAAGCAAAAATATTTTTTTTGGGGGGGGATGTTTATACCCCTTAACACATCCCAAATTACATGGCAAATACGTGCCAAAATACAAGTGTATTTGGTACATAAATGGCCTTTAAAGAGTTTCCTTGCACTTAATATTACAGCAGACACATGTATGGTCGTATAATTAAGCTGTGTAGAAGAAAAAGACGTTTTCACAGTTGGGAATTTTTTTTTAAATGTAAAACTCAATCTGGAAAATCTCAATAAATATATATAGTCACAGGATTGCAATTTAGTGCATGTCCTCACTTTAGTCCTCATCTTCCTGCTTCCGATGATGTTTTGTGCAGGCAGAAATTACCCACTCAGCCCAATGATTGGCTTAGAGGGCAGTTATCGCAGTGGGGACCAGGCACAGACCAGGTGGCAGTAACGTGGAAGCAGTGGAGGTAAGTATGCATGCTTTTTTGTTTTCTGGGAACAGGTAGTCATATAACAAAAAAATTCCTGGAAAACCACTTTAAGTAGTTGTATCTCCCCTAATTTTCAACATCATCCAAGTGAAGTGTCAAGGATTTTAAAAGAGCGGTAAGTATCAGCAGTCATGGATAAGTTAGTTACCTCAAAGAAGGAATCTTTTTGACTTGCTCCAGAACTGACACCTGGTCAGATAGAGATTGGGTCCTCTGGTTTCCTTCTATCTTGGCCTTTGTATAGGTTGAGCTAGGTTTCCAGATCTGGCCAAACAGGTAAAACCTTGACATCTCACAAAGCTCCATGAGGTGTTGATGTGTTTGGAGTAGAGATTATAGCTGAACTAAAACATATTAGTTCCATAAAATAAGAGAGCTTTATAAAGTCTTACTGTTTAAAGGAGATATCCAACAGTGAAAAATCTGAAAATAAGTACCTGCCACAGGTTAGACCTTGACTCCATGATGTCACTGCACTTTTCATTATATGTCTGCCCCATCCTGTTTGTATGCTATGCCACTGTGAAAATAGCAGCACTTCCTGGTTATGGAGCCTGAGCTCCCATCATCCTCTTCATTCTGAAAAAAATTACTTCCTCTCAAGTCTGTAACATAATGTACGCCCCCAAAGCCTGCCCATATCACGCCCTACTGTGCTAAATCTCTGCCCTTCTTATTATTCACCAATCACAGCACTCACATATTGAACCAATCACAGCAGTCCTGCTTGAGCCTGAATGAGGACGTACACAGCTCCTCCCCCTCCCCCTGCTCTGTTTACACAGGACCTAATTTATCATGGGGAGGTTTCAAGTTTGCATGGGAAAGCACCGAGCAGGGGGGAGAGAGGACCACCACAGCTCTTCACCTCCATAATGATTTCAATGTGTGAGGAGACATACTGCACTGCAGGGGCTGGGAATGATTTCTATGTGAGGAGACATACTGCACTGCAGGGGCTGGGAATGATTTCTATGTGAGGAGACATATTACACTGCACGGGCTGGGGATGATTTCTATATGTGAGGAGACATACTGCACTGCACGGGCTGGGGATGATTTCTATATGTGAGGAGACATATTACACTGCAGGGGCTGGGGATGATTTCTATATGTGAGGAGACATTACACTGCACGGGCTGGGGATGATTTCTATATGTGAGGAGACATATTACACTGCAGGGGCTCGGGATGATTTCTATATGTGAGGAGACATATTACACTGCAGGGGCTGGGGATGATTTCTATATGTGAGGAGACATATTACACTGCAGGGGCTGGGGATGATTTCTATATGTGAGGAGACATACTGCACTGCACGGGCTGGGGATGATTTCTATATGTGAGGAGACATATTACACTGCACGGGCTGGGGATGATTTCTATATGTGAGGAGACATATTACACTGCACGGGCTGGGGATGATTTCTATATGTGAGGAGACATATTACACTGCACGGGCTGAGGATGATTTCTATATGTGAGGAAACATATTACACTGCACGGGCTGTGGATGATTTCTATATGTGAGGAGACATATTACACTGCAGGGGCTGGGGATGATTTCTATATGTGAGGAGACATATTACACTGCACGGGCTGGGGATGATTTCTATATGTGAGGAGACATATTACACTGCAGGGGCTCGGGATGATTTCTATATGTGAGGAGACATATTACACTGCAGGGGCTGGGGATGATTTCTATATGTGAGGAGACATATTACACTGCAGGGGCTGGGGATGATTTCTATATGTGAGGAGACATACTGCACTGCACGGGCTGGGGATGATTTCTATATGTGAGGAGACATATTACACTGCACGGGCTGGGGATGATTTCTATATGTGAGGAGACATATTACACTGCACGGGCTGGGGATGATTTCTATATGTGAGGAGACATATTACACTGCACGGGCTGAGGATGATTTCTATATGTGAGGAAACATATTACACTGCACGGGCTGTGGATGATTTCTATATGTGAGGAGACATATTACACTGCAGGGGCTGGGGATGATTTCTATATGTGAGGAGACATATTACACTGCACGGGCTGGGGATGATTTCTATATGTGAGGAGACATATTACACTGCAGGGGCTGGGGATGATTTCTATATGTGAGGAGACATATTACACTGCACGGGCTGGGGATGATTTCTATATGTGAGGAGACATACTGCACTGCACGGGCTGGGGATGATTTCTATATGTGAGGAGACATATTACACTGCAGGGGCTGGGGATGATTTCTATATGTGAGGAGACATTACACTGCACGGGCTGGGGATGATTTCTATATGTGAGGAGACATATTACACTGCAGGGGCTGGGGATGATTTCTATATGTGAGGAGACATATTACACTGCAGGGACTGGGGATGATTTCTATATGTGAGGAGACATATTACACTGCACGGGCTGGGGATGATTTCTATATGTGAGGAGACATACTGCACTGCACGAGCTGGGGATGATTTCTATATGTGAGGAGACATATTACACTGCACGGGCTGGGGATGATTTCTATATGTGAGGAGACATACTGCACTGCACGGGCCGGGGATGATTTCTATATGTGAGGAAACATATTACACTGCACAGGCTGGGGATGATTTCTATATGTGAGGAGACATATTACACTTCAGGGGCTGGGGATGATTTCTATATGTGAGGAGACATACTGCACTGCACGGGCTGGGGATGATTTCTATATGTGAGAAGACATATTACACTGCACGGGCTGGGGATGATTTCTATATGTGAGGAGACATACTGCACTGCAGGGGCTGGGGATGATTTCTATATGTGAGGAGACAAACTGCACTGCACAGGCTGGGGATGATTTCTATATGTGAGGCGACATATTACACTGCAGGGGCTGGGGATGATTTCTATATGTGAGGAGACATATTACACTGCACGGGCTGGGGATGATTTCTATATGTGAGGAGACATACTGCACTGCACGGGCTGGGGATGATTTCTATATGTGAGGAGACATATTACACTGCAGGGGCTGGGGATGATTTCTATATGTGAGGAGACATTACACTGCAGGGGCTGGGGATGATTTCTATATGTGAGGAGACATATTACACTGCAGGGGCTGGGGATGATTTCTATATGTGAGGAGACATATTACACTGCAGGGGCTGGGGATGATTTCTATATGTGAGGAGACATATTACACTGCAGGGGCTGGGGATGATTTCTATATGTGAGGAGACATACTGCACTGCACGAGCTGGGGATGATTTCTATATGTGAGGAGACATACTGCACTGCACGGGCTGGGGATGATTTCTATATGTGAGGAGACATATTACACTGCAGGGGCTGGGGATGATTTCTATATGTGAGGAGACATATTACACTGCAGGGGCTGGGGATGATTTCTATATGTGAGAAGACATATTACACTGCACGGGCTGGGGATGATTTCTATATGTGAGGAGACATATTACACTGCAGGGGCTGGGGATGATTTCTATATGTGAGGAGACATATTACACTGCAGGGGCTGGGGATGATTTCTATATGTGAGGAGACATATTACACTGCAGGGGCTGGGGATGATTTCTATATGTGAGGAGACATACTGCACTGCACGGGCTGGGGATGATTTCTATATGTGAGGAGACATACTGCACTGCAGGGGCTGGGGATGATTTCTATATGTGAGGAGACATACTGCACTGCAGGGGCTGGGGATGATTTCTATATGTGAGGAGACATATTACACTGCACGGGCTGGGGATGATTTCTATATGTGAGGAGACATATTACACTGCAGGGGCTGGGGATGATTTCTATATGTGAGGAGACATATTACACTGCAGGGGCTGGGGATGATTTCTATATGTCAGGAGACATATTACACTGCACGGGCTGGGGATGATTTCTATATGTGAGGAGACATATTTCACTGCAGGGGCTGGGGATGATTTCTATATGTGAGGAGACATATTACACTGCACGGGCTGGGGATGATTTCTATATGTGAGGAGACATATTACACTGCAGGGGCTGGGGATGATTTCTATATGTGAGGAGACATACTGCACTGCACGGGCTGGGGATGATTTCTATATGTGAGGAGACATATTACACTGCAGGGGCTGGGGATGATTTCTATATGTGAGGAGACATATTACACTGCACTGCAGGGGCTGGGGATGATTTCTATATGTGAGGAGACATATTACACTGCAGGGGCTGGGGATGATTTCTATATGTGAGGAGACATATTACACTGCAGGGGCTGGGGATGATTAATATATGTGAGGAGACATATTACACTGCACTGCAGGGGCTGGGGATGATTTCTATATGTGAGGAGACATATTACACTGCAGGGGCTGGGGATGATTTCTATATGTGAGGAGACATATTACACTGCAGGGGCTGGGGATGATTTCTATATGTGAGGAGACATATTACACTGCAGGGGCTGGGGATGATTTCTATATGTGAGGAGACATATTACACTGCAGGGGCTGGGGATGATTTCTATATGTGAGGAAACATACTGCACTGCAGGGGCTGGGGATGATTTCTATATGTGAGGAGACATATTACACTGCAGGGGCTGGGGATGATTTCTATATGTGAGGAGACATATTACACTGCACGGGCTGGGGATGATTTCTATATGTGAGGAGACATATTACACTGCACGGGCTGGGGATGATTTCTATATGTGAGGAGACATATTACACTGCAGGGGCTGGGGACGATTTCTATATGTGAGGAGACATATTACACTGCACGGGCTGGGGACGATTTCTATATGTGAGGAGACATATTACACTGCAGGGGCTGGGGACGATTTCTATATGTGAGGAGACATATTACACTGCAGGGGCTGGGGATGATTTCTATATGTGAGGAGACATATTACACTGCAGGGGCTAGGGATGATTTCTATATGTGAGGAGACATACTGCACTGCACGGGCTGGGGATGATTTCTATATGTGAAGAGACATATTACACTGCAGGGGCTGGGGATGATTTCTATATGTGAGGAGACATATTACACTGCAGGGGCTGGGGATGATTTCTATATGTGAGGAGACATACTGCACTGCACGGGCTGGGGATGATTTCTCTATGTGAGGAGACATACTGCACTGCACGGGCTGGGGATGATTTCTATATGTGAGGAAACATACTGCACTGCAGGGGCTGGGGATGATTTCTATATGTGAGGAGACATACTGCACTGCACGGGCTGGGGATGATTTCTATATGTGAGGAGACATATTACACTGCACGGGCTGGGGATGATTTCTATATGTGAGGAGACATACTGCACTGCACGGGCTGGGGATGATTTCTATATGTGAGAAGATATATTACACTGCACGGGCTGGGGATGATTTCTATATGTGAGGAGACATATTACACTGCAGGGGCTGGGGATGATTTCTATATGTGAGGAGACATATTACACTGCACGGGCTGGGGATGATTTCTATATGTGAGGAGACATACTGCACTGCAGGGGCTGGGGATGATTTCTATATGTGAGGAGACATATTACACTGCACGGGCTGGGAATGATTTCTATATGTGAGGAGACATACTGCACTGCAGGGGCTGGGGATGATTTCTATATGTGAAGAGACATATTACACTGCAGGGGCTGGGGATGATTTCTATATGTGAGGACACATATTACACTGCAGGGGCTGGGGATGATTTCTATATGTGAGGAGACATATTACACTGCAGGGGCTGGGGATGATTTCTATATGTGAGGAGATATATTACACTGCAGGGGCTGGGGATGATCTCTATATGTGAGGAGACATATTACACTGCAGGGGCTGGGGATGATTTCTATATGTGAGGAGACATACTGCACTGCAGGGGCTGGGGATGATTTCTATATGTGAGGAGACATACTGCACTGCAGGGGCTGGGGATGATTTCTATATGTGAGGAGACAAACTGCACTGCACAGGCTGGGGATGATTTCTATATGTGAGGAGACATATTACACTGCAGGGGCTGGGGATGATTTCTATATGTGAGGAGACATATTACACTGCAGGGGCTGGGGATGATTTCTATATGTGAGGAGACATATTACACTGCAGGGGCTGGGGATGATTTCTATATGTGAGGAGACATACTGCACTGCACGGGCTGGGGATGATTTCTATATGTGAGGAGACATACTGCACTGCAGGGGCTGGGGATGATTTCTATATGTGAGGAGACATACTGCACTGCAGGGGCTGGGGATGATTTCTATATGTGAGGAGACATATTACACTGCACGGGCTGGGGATGATTTCTATATGTGAGGAGACATATTACACTGCAGGGGCTGGGGATGATTTCTATATGTGAGGAGACATATTACACTGCAGGGGCTGGGGATGATTTCTATATGTCAGGAGACATATTACACTGCACGGGCTGGGGATGATTTCTATATGTGAGGAGACATATTTCACTGCAGGGGCTGGGGATGATTTCTATATGTGAGGAGACATATTACACTGCACGGGCTGGGGATGATTTCTATATGTGAGGAGACATATTACACTGCAGGGGCTGGGGATGATTTCTATATGTGAGGAGACATATTACACTGCAGGGGCTGGGGATGATTTCTATATGTGAGGAGACATATTACACTGCAGGGGCTGGGGATGATTAATATATGTGAGGAGACATATTACACTGCACTGCAGGGGCTGGGGATGATTTCTATATGTGAGGAGACATATTACACTGCAGGGGCTGGGGATGATTTCTATATGTGAGGAGACATATTACACTGCAGGGGCTGGGGATGATTTCTATATGTGAGGAGACATATTACACTGCAGGGGCTGGGGATGATTTCTATATGTGAGGAGACATATTACACTGCAGGGGCTGGGGATGATTTCTATATGTGAGGAAACATACTGCACTGCAGGGGCTGGGGATGATTTCTATATGTGAGGAGACATATTACACTGCAGGGGCTGGGGATGATTTCTATATGTGAGGAGACATATTACACTGCACGGGCTGGGGATGATTTCTATATGTGAGGAGACATATTACACTGCAGGGGCTGGGGATGATTTCTATATGTGAGGAGACATATTACACTGCAGGGGCTGGGGACGATTTCTATATGTGAGGAGACATATTACACTGCACGGGCTGGGGACGATTTCTATATGTGAGGAGACATATTACACTGCAGGGGCTGGGGACGATTTCTATATGTGAGGAGACATATTACACTGCAGGGGCTGGGGATGATTTCTATATGTCAGGAGACATATTACACTGCAGGGGCTAGGGATGATTTCTATATGTGAGGAGACATACTGCACTGCACGGGCTGGGGATGATTTCTATATGTGAAGAGACATATTACACTGCAGGGGCTGGGGATGATTTCTATATGTGAGGAGACATACTGCACTGCACGGGCTGGGGATGATTTCTCTATGTGAGGAGACATACTGCACTGCACGGGCTGGGGATGATTTCTATATGTGAGGAAACATACTGCACTGCAGGGGCTGGGGATGATTTCTATATGTGAGGAGACATACTGCACTGCACGGGCTGGGGATGATTTCTATATGTGAGGAGACATATTACACTGCACGGGCTGGGGATGATTTCTATATGTGAGGAGACATATTACACTGCAGGGGCTGGGGATGATTTCTATATGTGAGGAGACATATTACACTGCACTGCAGGGGCTGGGGATGATTTCTATATGTGAGGAGACATATTACACTGCAGGGGCTGGGGATGATTTCTATATGTGAGGAGACATATTACACTGCAGGGGCTGGGGATGATTAATATATGTGAGGAGACATATTACACTGCACTGCAGGGGCTGGGGATGATTTCTATATGTGAGGAGACATATTACACTGCAGGGGCTGGGGATGATTTCTATATGTGAGGAGACATATTACACTGCAGGGGCTGGGGATGATTTCTATATGTGAGGAGACATATTACACTGCAGGGGCTGGGGATGATTTCTATATGTGAGGAGACATATTACACTGCAGGGGCTGGGGATGATTTCTATATGTGAGGAAACATACTGCACTGCAGGGGCTGGGGATGATTTCTATATGTTAGGAGACATATTACACTGCAGGGGCTGGGGATGATTTCTATATGTGAGGAGACATATTACACTGCACGGGCTGGGGATGATTTCTATATGTGAGGAGACATATTACACTGCAGGGGCTGGGGATGATTTCTATATGTGAGGAGACATATTACACTGCAGGGGCTGGGGACGATTTCTATATGTGAGGAGACATATTACACTGCACGGGCTGGGGACGATTTCTATATGTGAGGAGACATATTACACTGCAGGGGCTGGGGACGATTTCTATATGTGAGGAGACATATTACACTGCAGGGGCTGGGGATGATTTCTATATGTCAGGAGACATATTACACTGCAGGGGCTAGGGATGATTTCTATATGTGAGGAGACATACTGCACTGCACGGGCTGGGGATGATTTCTATATGTGAAGAGACATATTACACTGCAGGGGCTGGGGATGATTTCTATATGTGAGGAGACATACTGCACTGCACGGGCTGGGGATGATTTCTATATGTGAGGAGACATATTACACTGCATGGGCTGGGGATGATTTCTATATGTGAGGAGACATATTACACTGCAGGGGCTGGGGATGATTTCTATATGTGAGGAGACATATTACACTGCACGGGCTGGGGATGATTTCTATATGTGAGGAGACATATTACACTGCAGGGGCTGGGGATGATTTCTATATGTGAGGAGACATTACACTGCAGGGGCTGGGGATGATTTCTATATGTGAGGAGACATACTGCACTGCAGGGGCTGGGGATGATTTCTATATGTGAGGAGACATACTGCACTGCACGGGCTGGGGATGATTTCTATATGTGAGGAGACATATTACACTGCAGGGGCTGGGGATGATTTCTATATGTGAGGAGACATACTGCACTGCACGGGCTGGGGATGATTTCTCTATGTGAGGAGACATACTGCACTGCACGGGCTGGGGATGATTTCTATATGTGAGGAAACATACTGCACTGCAGGGGCTGGGGATGATTTCTATATGTGAGGAGACATACTGCACTGCACGGGCTGGGGATGATTTCTATATGTGAGGAGACATATTACACTGCACGGGCTGGGGATGATTTCTATATGTGAGGAGACATACTGCACTGCACGGGCTGGGGATGATTTCTATATGTGAGAAGACATATTACACTGCACGGGCTGGGGATGATTTCTATATGTGAGGAGACATATTACACTGCAGGGGCTGGGGATGATTTCTATATGTGAGGAGACATATTACACTGCACGGGCTGGGGATGATTTCTATATGTGAGGAGACATATTACACTGCAGGGGCTGGGGATGATTTCTATATGTGAGGAGACATATTACACTGCACGGGCTGGGGATGATTTCTATATGTGAGGAGACATATTACACTGCACGGGCTGGGGATGATTTCTATATGTGAGGAGACATATTACACTGCAGGGGCTGGGGATGATTTCTATATGTGAGGAGACATATTACACTGCACGGGCTGGGAATGATTTCTATATGTGAGGAGACATACTGCACTGCAGGGGCTGGGGATGATTTCTATATGTGAAGAGACATATTACACTGCAGGGGCTGGGGATGATTTCTATATGTGAGGAGACATATTACACTGCCCGGGCTGTGGGATGATTTCTATATGTGAGGAGACATATTACACTGCAGGGGCTGGGGATGATTTCTATATGTGAGGAGACATATTACACTGCAGGGGCTGGTGGTGTATAGACTACAGGGAATAGATATCATACTGGGGATGATTTCTATGTGTGAGGGGGGACTCCTGAATGACATGCTGGGAGTTGTAGTCCCTGTTATGTGTGTGTATGCCAGTGTTTCCCAACCAGGGAATGCTGGTAGTAGTAGTTTTGCAACATCTGGAGGCACCCTGGTTGGGAAACACTGGTGTAACATGATGTGTATGCTTAATAGGCTAGAACAGTGTTTCCCAACCAGTGTGCCTCCAGCTGTTGCAAATCCACAACTTCCAGCATGACCAAAGTCTGTCAGGGCATGCTGGGAGTTATAGTTTTGCAACAGCTGGAGGCACACTGGTTTGGAAACACTGGCATAAACACACATAACAGGGATTACAACTCCCAGCATGTCATTCAGGAGATCCCCCCCTCACACATATAAATCATCCCCAGTATGATATTTATTCCCCTGCAGTCTATACATCCCCAGCCTGTGTATTATGTCTCCTCACACACGTCCTCCCTCCCCCCATGCAAACTTGAAACCTCCCCATGATAAGTGAGGTCCTGTGTAGACAGAGCTGGGGATGGGGGGGAGGAGCTGTGTACGTCCTCATTCTCCCCCTCACACTTCTCCTGGCTTACAGCACGGCACCCACGTGACCAGGCTAAAGCAGGAGTGCTGTGATTGGTTCAGTGTGTGAGTGCTGTGATTGGTTCAATATGTGAGTGCTGTGATTGGTGAGCACTCACATATTGAGAACTATGAGGAAAAGAATGACAAGCTGACCACAGGCTGTAGAA
Organism: Hyla sarda; assembly: GCF_029499605.1. NCBI lineage: Eukaryota > Metazoa > Chordata > Amphibia > Anura > Hylidae > Hyla > Hyla sarda. The sequence goes on along the minus strand of NC_079190.1, from coordinate 216,272,824 downwards.
GAAGTGTAGGTCGAGATGCTGAATTATGCAGCGCTTCCTGTCTAGAGAGAAATCACTGAAAAAGATACTTTCCGTTCCAGATGGGTTATGTGACTATATTACAAAGTTATATAACTTTTTAAACTGTTGTTAACTGTATAGAATTTTTCACCATTGGGCTACTCCTTTAACTATTAGTTTCTCATTGCTAAGGAAAATCATTTTAATAGCATTATGTATTAAAAAGTCCTCGACATAAAAATAGGGTATTGCTACATAAATATAATACAATAGGGTATTACAGCATAAATATTATACTAGGCTAAGTCCAAACAGGACATTTCAGCCACTGATTTTCTGAATGCTCTTTGGCATATCCACCAACAAGCGTGCACCCAAATTTGCATCTGTTTTAGGCTAAGTTTCTACTTGTTTTTTTTTTTTGTGGCCCAAAAAAATGCCAGAAAAAAACGCCAGAAAAAAAGCCAGAAAAAAAGCCACAGCATTTTCCTGTGTTTTCAGCGTTTTTTGCTTTTGAGTGGAAATTCCATTTTCGGCCCCTTTGGCGTTTTTTTGGGTATCCAAAATTTGTTGGGTACCAAAAAAAAAAAAAAAAAGAAGGATGCAGTAGTGATGGAAAAAAAATATATTTCACAAAATGTTAAATTTTTATAACAACATTTTTATTAATTTTTAATAAAGTGTGTGTGTGTGTTTCACTTTTTTTCTTCTTCACTTGTTTTTTTTAAACATTTTTTAGGTAGTACTACTACTCCCAGCATGGAACAGACTGTTCCATGATCGGAGTAGTAGTACTTGTACTAATAAATATATCGCCCCGAGTGTCAGTCGTGACACCCGATGCAATCGTCCATAATATAGCAGAGATGCGGAGCAGCTCTATACAGAACATCACTCATTCACTCATTCATATTTTCCGCCCAGAGTGGGGATTGGCCGGATAGTTGCAGCCAATCACCGCTCTCAGCAGGAAATATGAATGAGTGATGTTCTATTCACATCACTGGCCGGAGATGCGGAGCACAGGAGAAACCGCTCCACATCTCTGCAATAGAAAGGATGATCGCATCAGGTGTCAGGAGTGATACCCGCTGTGATCTGTCCTTAATTGCAAGTACTACCACTCCCAACATGGAGCACACTCTGCTCTATGCTGGGAGCTGTAGTACCTGCATTAATAGACAGATTGCAGCGAGTGTAACTTCTGACACCTGTTGCGATCTGTATATTAATGCAGGTACTACAGCTCCCAGCATGGAGCAGAGTGTTCTCCATGTTGGGAGCAGTAGTACCTGCAGTTAAGGAAAGAGCACAGCAGATGTCACTCCTGACACACGCTGTGATCCACCTGTATAATGTATAGATGCAGGCGGCCGGCCGCTCTTCTATGGTCCCCTGCACTGCCGTATATATACACCTATTCATATTTCCCAAAGAGAGTTGTGATTGGCTGGAACCATCTGGCCAATCACAGCTCTCTGCCTGAAATATGAATAGGTGTATATATACGGAAGTGCAGGGGACCATAGAAGAGCGGCCGCCCGCAACTATACATTATACAGAAGGATCGCAACAGACCTGGGTGATGTGTCAATCAGTACAGGTACTACTACTCCCCTCATGGAACAGTGTGTTCCATGCTGGGAGTAGTAGTACTACCTAAAAAAATGTAAACAAATAAAGAAAAAAAAGTAAAAAAAACATACACACACTACATTTTTATTATTGTCGGCTACATTTTTAGTGCCCTGCCCTCACACATAAATTGATCCCTGTTTTAAAAATTTATAAAAATGTTGTTATGAAAAAGATAAATTTCATTAGATACAATTTTTTCCTTCACTGCTGTATCATTTTTATTTTTAAATGGTACCCTACGAAATTTTATAAAAAAATTTGGATCGCTAGAGTCCAAAAAAGAATAAAAACCACCTGCAAAAACACCAAAGTTAAAACCCACATGGCGTTTTTCTTGGCGTTTTTTCATTCCCATAGACTTCTAATGGCTCAACATGCTGCGACTTTGCAAAATCGCCAATGAGCTAAAAAAAAGAGTGAAAAAAACGCCAAAAGGATTTACCCCATAAGGACGAAGGATGTATCGGTACGTCATGAGTCCTCACCCTTACTATAACACAGGGGCCACAGCGTGGCCCCGCATCATAGCGGATCGGGCCCGGCCTCTAACAATTGCCGGGATCCATGGCTAATAGAGTGCCGCACTGATCGTGGTGCTGCACGCTATTAACCCTTTAGACACAGCATTCAAAGTTGAACGCCGTGTCTAAAGTGAAAGTAAACCAATGCCGGTTAGCTCAGGGAGCTGTTCAGGATCGCTGCAGTGAAATCGCGGCATCCCGAACAGCTGTAGGACAGCAGGAGGGTCCCTTACCTGCCTCCTGTTGTCCAATCCTCCGATACGGCAGAATCATTGATCAATGGTTTCCTATGAGAAACCATTCATCAATGTAAAAGATCAGTGTGTGCAGTGTTATAGCCCCTATGTAGCCCCCTATGCAAAAAAAGTTTAAAAAAAAAAAGTGAATAAAGATCATTTAACCCCTTCCCTAATAAAAATTTGAATCACCCCCCGTTTTGCCATTTAAAAAAAAACTGTGTAAATAAAAATAAACATTTGTGGTATCGCCGTATGTGGAAATGTACAAATTATAAAAATATATCGTAAATTAAACCACACCGTCAATGGCGTATGCGCAAAGAAATTCAAAATAGTGTATTTTTGGTCACTTTTTATATCATGAAAAAATGAATAAAAACCGATCAAAATGTCCGATCAATACAAATATGCCGCTAAAAACTTCAGATCGCGGCGCAAGAAATGAGCCCTCATACTGCCCCATATGTGAAAAAATAAAAAAGTTATAGGGGTCAGAAGATGACAATTTTAAACATATAAATTTTCCTGCATGTAGTTATGATTTTTTCCATAAGTACGACAAAATCAAACCTATATAAGTAGGGTATCATTTTAATCTTATGGGCCTATAGAATAAAGATTTTTACCGAAAAATGGACTGCATAGAAACGGAAGCCCCCAAAAGTTAGAACATTTTTGGTTTTTCTTCAATTTTGTTGCACAATTATTTTGTTTTCCATTTCGTCATAGATTTTTGGGTAAAATGACTGATGTCATTACAACTTAGAATTGGTGGCGCAAAAAATGAGCCATCATATGGATTTTTAGGTGCAAAATTGAAAGAGTTATGATTTTTTAAAGGTAAGGAGGAAAAAATGAACGTGCAAAAATGGAAAAACCCCTGGTCCTTAACCTCTTCAGGACATAGGGCGTATGGATACGCCCTGCATCCCGAGTCCTTAAGGACTGAGGGCGTATCCATACGCCCGTGGGAATTCCGGCCCCCACCGCTAGCCGGTTGGGGACCGGAGCAGGATGCCTGCTGAAATCGTTCAGCAGGCATCCCGGCATATCGCCCAGGGGGGTCATTATGGCCCCCCCATGTCGGCGATCGCCGCAGATCGCTGGACAATTCAGTCCAGCGATCTGCGGCGATTCCGGGTCAATCGGGTCTCCAGTGACCCGGTGACCCGGAATTACTGGCTGTTCGGGGCCGTCTCTGACGGCCCCGAACAGCCAGAGCCTGCAGGGGTGAGGTGGCACTGGTGCCACCTCACGATCGCCCTGATTCGTCGGCCGGATTACCGGCCGACCAATCAGGGCGCCTGCTGCGGGTGTCACTCCCGCACCCGCTTCGCCCCTCTTCCGGAGGACGTGAGCGGGTGCGGGACGTGCACCCCGGGTGCTGGGGACCCCGATCCCCGGCGTCAATGTTGGGATCGGGGCCCCAGGAGCAGCGGCGGCGGCGGTGACAACGAGGGACTGACTCTCCGGCGTGGATCGTTGGAGGTGAGTGACAGCCTCCTGCTGTTGCTTAGCAACAGCTCCCAGCATGCAAAAAGGGCATGCTGGGAGCTGTAGTTATGCAACAACAGGAGGCAGACCACCACAACTCCCAGCATTCCCTTATGGGCATGCTGGGACTTATGGTTTTGCAACAGCTGGAGGCACATTTTTTCTATGGAAAAGTGTACCTTCAGCTGTTGTATAACTACAACTCCCAGCTTGCACAAACAGCTAAAGTGCATGCTGGGAGTTGTAGTGGTGCATCTGCTGGTTGCATAACTACAACTCCCAGCATGCCCGTTGGCTGTCGGTGACTGCTGAGAGTTGTAGTTTTGCAACAGCTGAAGGCACACTGGTTGTGAAACTTAAAGTTTTTTTTTTTTACCTAACTCAGTGTTTCACGACCGGTGTGCCTTCAGCTGTTGCAAACTACAACTCTCAGCAGTCACCGTACACCACGCACCGTACATGCTGGGAGTTGTAGTTTTGCAACAGCTGGAGGCACACTGGTTGTGAAACACTGAGTTAGGTCACAAACTCAGTGATACATAACCAGTGTGCCTACAGTTGTTGCAAAACTTCAACTCTCAGCAGTCACCGACAGCCAACGGGCATGCTGGGAGTTGTAGTTATGCAACAGCTGGATGTCCCCCCCCCCAATGTGAACGTACAGGGTACACTCACATGGGCGGAGGATTACAGTAAGTATCGGGCTGCAAGTTTGAGCTGCCGCAAACTTTCTGCTGCAGCTCAAACTGCCAGCGAGAAACTACTGTGAACCCCCGCCCGTGCGACTGTACCCTAAAAACACTACACTACACTAACACAAAAAATAAAATAAAAAGTAAAAAACACTACGTATACACATACCCCTATACAACCCCCCCCCCCTCCCCAATAAAAATGAAAAACGTCTGGTACGCCACTGTTTCCAGAACGGAGCCTCCAGCTGTTGCAAAACAACTCCCAGTATTATCGGACAGCCGTTGACTGTCCACGCATGCTGGGAGTTTTGAAACAGCTGGAGGCACCCTGTTTGGGAATCACTGGCGTAGAATTCCCCTATGTCCACCCCTATGCAAGTCCCTAATTTAGGCCTCAAATGCGCATGGCGCTCTCACTTTGGAGCCCTGTCGTATTTCAAGGCAACAGTTTAGGGCCACATATGGGGTATCGCCGTACTCGGGAGAAATTGTGTTACAAATTTTGGGGGGTATTTTCTGCTTTTACCCTTTTTAAAAATGTAAAATTTTTGGGAAAACAAGCATTTTAGGTAAAAAAAATATTTTTTTTTTTTTACATATGCAAAAGTCGTGAAACACCTGTGGGGTATAAAGGTTCACTTAACCCCTTGTTACGTGCCCCGAGGGGTCTAGTTTCCAAAATGGTATGGCATGTGTTTTTTTTTTTGCTGTCCTGGCACCATAGGGGCTTCCTAAATGCGGCATGCCCCCAGAGAAAAATTTGCTTTCAAAAAGCCAAATGTGACTCCTTCTCTTCTGAGACCTGTAGTGCGCCAGCAGAGCACTTTTCACCCCCATATGGGGTGTTTTCTGAATCAGGAGAAATTGGGCTTCAAACTTTTAGGGGTATTGTCTGCTATTACCCTTTTTAAAAATTAAATTTTTTTGGGAAAACAAGCATTTTAGGTAAAATTTTTTATTTTTTTTTACATTTGCAAAAGTCGTGAAACACCTGTGTGGTATTAAGGTTCACTTTATCCCATGTTACATTCCCCGAGGGGTCTAGTTTCCAAAATGGTATACCATGTGTTTTTTTTTTGCTGTTCTGGCACCATAAGGGCTTCCTAAAGGTGACATGCCCCCCAAAAACCATTTCAGAAAAACGTACTCTCCAAAATCCCCTTGTCGCTCCTTCCCTTCTGAGCCCTCTACTGCGCCCGCCGAACACTTTACATAGACATATGAGGTATGTGCTTACTCGAGAGAAATTGGGCTACAAATACAAGTAAACATTTTGTCCTTTTACCCCTTGTAAAAATAAAAAAATTGGGTCTACAAGAACATGTAAGTGTAAAAAATGAAGATTGTGAATTTTCTCCTGCTGCTATTCCTGTGAAACACCTAAAGGGTTAATACACTTACTGAATGTCATTTTGAATACTTTGGGGGGTGTAGTTTTTATAATGGGGTCATTTATGGGGTATTTCTAATATGAAGACCCTTCAAATCCACTTCAAACCTGAACTGGTCCCTGAAAAATACTGAGTTTGAAAATTTTGTGAAAAATCGGAAAATTGCTGCTGACCGTTGAAGCCCTCTGGTGTCTTCCAAAAGTAAAAACTCATCAATTTTATGATGCAAACATAAAGTAGACATATTGTATATGTGAACCAAAAAAAAATGTATTCGTAATATCCATTTTCCTTACAAGCAGAGAGCTTCAAAGTTAGAAAAATGCAAAATTTTCAAACTTTTCATCAAATTTACGGATTTTTCACCAAGAAAGGATGCAAGTATCGACAAAAATTTACCACTATGTTAAAGTAGAATATGTCACGAAAAAACAATCTCGGAATCAGAATGATAACTAAAAGCATCCCAGAGTTATTAATGTTTAAAGTGACAGTGGTCAGATGTGCAAAAAACGCTCCGGTCCTTAAGGCCAAAATGGGCTCCGTCCTGAAGGGGTTAAATGGGTCAAAAAATTTTTTTATTAAAGGGTACCTCTCATCAAATAAACTTTTTTGATATATTTTAGATTAATGAATGTTGAATAACTTTCCAATAGCATGTTAATGAAAAATATGCTATTTTCTATTGTATTTTCCCGATCAGTCCTGTCAGCAGGCATTTCTGACTCATGCTGGAGTCCTAAACACTCAGAGCTGCTAGCCTGCTTTGTTCACAGCCAAACAGGCTGTGAACAAAGCAGGCTGGCAGCTCTGAGTGTTCTCCTTTGTGAACAAAGCAGACTGGCAGCTCGTAGTGTTTAGGACTCCAGCATGAGTCTGAAATGCTTGCTGCCAGGACTGGTAGGGAGACCCCAAGTGGTCATTTCTTCAAAGTGGAAAATTAAATAGAAAGAAGCATATTTTTTAATAACATGCAATTGTAAAGTTATTCTGCATACATTAATCTATAATAAATCAAAAGTTTTTTTTTGATGAGAGGTACCCTTTAAATACATTATGTAAAAAGAAAATTTTTTGTAATATATTTTATGTAAAAAAAGATCATGTTTTACATGGTTTTTTTACATTTGAAAACCTGGGCACTAGGTGTCACCCTATATGGCTCAGGATTACTTCACCCCCCCCCCCCCCCCCCTGACGTTGATTACGTTCGGACCGACGCTGGCTGGGCAGCGTGGCACAGCGTGGTCCGAAATGCGCGTTCACATGAATGAGGAGAGGGAGATGCAGGGGGTGGGGATATTTAAATTTCGCACGCTGCGCGCATACGATCACTGTGCGTACGAGCACTGTGCGTGTATAGGAAACAGGCAGAGAGCGAGCACAGCGCTCGTGCGCGCGCGTGCGGCGTGCAAAATTTTTATATCATTCATTGCAGCACGCGAGCTGCAGGGGAGAGAGGAGACGGGCGGAAGCAAGCCTCGGCCAGGCTTCAGATGACTTTGCGCCTGCCGGGGCCGCCCACTTCCTGCCCTCACCAGAGAGCTCAACTCTGAGCTCCTGCAGCTGTGCAAAAAAAGGTAATTTTATGGGGATTTGGGGAAAAATAAAGACAGGGATAGATGTAGTTAGTGTCAGGGACAGATAGGGAGGGGGAATAGGGAAATTTAAATTTAGTGATAGCTACTTTTTAAGGGGTAAAAAAAACCGCCAAACTGAAAAACGCCAAGTGGAAAAAGAATTTAGCGATTTCTCATTGATTTACAACTAACATCTGGCCGCAGCGTTTTTTGGCCGACAAAAAGGCCATGAAGCAGAATTTAAATTTTTCTTGGCGTCCCCCCCCCCACAAAAAAAAAAAAAAAACAAGTAGAAACTTAGCCTTATGCAACATTTGCCATGCATTTTGCTACAGATTTCACTCCATCCAATGCACTGGAAGCCTTTCTGCAGAACAATAAATATTCTAGGAATTCAAAAATCCACAGCATACTCTGTATTCAGTGAGAATTGTTTCTACTACATCTGGCTGGAATTTTTAAAACCCCCTCCAATTGAACTGTACTGTAAATTGCTGTGGATTGCAGTATGGAATCCATACCGCAAATATCAAGCAAACCTGCCATGTCTGGATCCGGCCTAAAATTATATAGAAAACAGATTCATGTGAATATGTTGTTGCTCCTGCCCATATAAAGTAATTGTAATTTTCCAATTAGAGGAATGTCTTGATGTGACCGAGGGCTGAGATTTGCTTAAGCTTGGAGAAAAGTAAATAAAGAAGTAAAGTGATCATTATCGCAGAGTGTAAATTAAAAATCAATATAATTATTTTTAATGGCAGTCATTTCGGTACTATCGAAAAAAAACTTACTGATGAACTAGTAGAAGACCAAAACACTTAGCTTATTACTCCATAATTGGCCTCTTCAAGTCTGCCTGTTTCCAACACCTAGAGATTTGCACATGGTGGAGATAATTTTGCCATGATCACTGTTCCACTCAACTGCAAAAGCTATTCATTATTCAGCATGAAGTAATTGTGGGTTAGTGTGAAACCAATAACTCCAGAAATATCGCATTACATTCATGTTACTTAATAGGTTTACTATTTAGAAAATACTGTAGATATAATTGTAGTGTACAAGGAACTCACATCTAAGATGACCTAGATTACATTTTCTTCCCACGGGCTCAGATCCAAATAAACTTCGCAGTATACAGTGTTACATACAGTATAAAAATATCTAATCATTCTGAGAAAATGACATTGTTATTGTTTGTTATTTTCCAATCCAAGCAGGAGATATTTGTGTAGTTTAAAAATGTGATCCAAAGAAATGTGGACCAAGAAACATGAAAATGTTGGCTATACAAACCATGCAGACAAGAGGTGGCATAAGGAAGAGGAAGAATGTTTATTAAAGGGGTACTCCGGTGGAATTTTTTTTTTTTTTTAAATCAACTGGTGCCAGAAAGTTAAACAGATTTGTAAATGACTTCTATTAAAAAAATCTTAATCCTTCCAGTACTTATTAGCTGCTGAATACTACAGAGGAAATTCTTTTCTTTTTGGAACACAGAGCTGTCTGCTGACATCATGAGCACAGTGCTCTCTGCTGACATCTCTGTTTATTTTAAGAACTGTCCAGAGTAGGAGAAAATCCCCATAGCAAACATATGCTGCTCTGGTCAGTTCCTAAAATGGACAGAGATGTCAGCAGAGAGCAAGGCCGGTTTTAGGCTTAGTGTGGCCCTAGGCAAAATCAAAAGAAAAAGAGGGGCCCCAAAAGTCATAATAGTGAACTAACCAGATTTGCACATTTTTGGTCACTTCAAATACCATAAAAATATCTAAAAAGCATCAAAACAAAAATAGTACCAATAAAAACTACAAATCACAGCGCAAAAAATGACCCTCACATCCCCATATACAGAAAGATAAAAGAGTTATAGGGATCAGAATAGTACAATTTTAATTTTTTGTATAGTTCCCCCACATTAGGTTGGCAGTATAGTTCCCCCCACATTAGGTTGGCAGTATAGTTCTCCCTACATTAGGTTGGCAGTATAGTTCCCCCCACATAAGGTTGGCAGTATAGTTCCCCCACATTAGGTGCAGTATAGTTCACCCCACATTATTTGCAGTACAGTTCCCCCACATTAGGTGCAGTATAGTTCCCCACATTAGGTGCAGTATAGCTCCACCACATTAGGTGCAGTATAGTTCCCCTACATTAGGTGCAGTATAGTTCACCCCACATTAGGTGCAGTACAGTTCCCCCACATTAGGTGCAGTACAGTTCCCCACATTAGGTGCAGTATAGTTCCCCCACATTAGGTGCAGTACAGTCCCCCACATTAGGTTGGCAGTATAGTTCCCCCACATTAGGTGCAGCATAGTTCCTCACATTAGGTTGGAAGTATAGTTCCCCCCACATTAGGTTGGCAGTATAGTTCCCCCACATTAGGTGCAGAATAGTTCCCCCACATTAGGTTGGCAGTATAGTTCCCCCACATTAGGTGCAGTATACTTCCCCCACATTAGGTTGGCAGTATAGTCCCCCACATTAGGTACAGTATAGTTCCCCACATTAGGTGCAGTATAGCTCTCCACATTAGGTGCAGTATAGTTCCCCCACATTAGGTCCCCCCTCTCCCCCTGATTTTTCATATTTCCTTACCTGGCCACGCTCGGCAGGCTCAGGTAATGCGGGGGGTCTTGTGGGCTGTGTGGATAATATGACGAGTGTCGCCTCCTGCGGCTCCTCTGCACGGCGACAGGGACGTCACTTATTATTTCCTGCAGCCGGACTGCTAAACTTAAGCAGCCAGCACTGCAGGAAATAATAAGTGACGTCCCTGACACCGTGCAGAGGAGCCGCAGGAGGCGACACTCGTCATATTATCCACACAGCCCACAAGACCCCACCCCCCCCCGCATTACCTGAGCCTGCTGAACACCCTTCTTCATTTCCCCCAGACCCCTCTGCACCCTTCTTCATCTCCACCCGGACCCCTCTGCACCCTTCTTCATCTCCCCCAGACCCCTCTGCACCCTTCTTCCCCTCCCCCAGACCCCTCTGCACCCTTCTTCCCCTCCCCCAGACCCCTCTGCATTCTTCTTCCCCTCCCCCAGACTACTCTGCACCCTTTCTTATCTCCTCCAGAGCCCTCTGCACCCTTCCTTATCTCCCCCAGAGCCCTCTGCACCCTTCCTTATCTCCCCCAGAGCCCTCTGCATCCTTCTTCCCCTCCCCCAGACCCCTCTGCACTCTTCTTCCCCTCCCCCAGACCCTTCTGCACCCTTCCTTATCTCCCCCAGAGCCCTCTGCACCCTTCCTTATCCCCCCAGAACCCTCTGCACCCTTCCTTATCTCCCCCAGAGCACTCTGCACCCTTCTTCCCCTCCCTCAGACCCCTCTGCACCCTTCTTAGCCTCTCCCAAACCCCTCTGCACCCTTCTTAGCCTCCCCCAGACCCCTCTGCACCCTTCTTCCCCTCCCCCAGACTCCTCTGCAACCTTCCCCTCCCTCCCCCAGTCATCCTTCATTTAACTTTTGTGCCCCTTCTGCCCTCTTCCCCCATCATTCTTCTTCTTTTACCTTTTGTGCCTCTTCTCCTCCCTCCCCCCAGACACCACCTCTCTGCCCTCTTACCTTATGCTGGAGGCAGGCTGCAGCACGCAGAGCTCCACATTCTTCCTCCTGCTGAGAGCGGAGAAGCCGGGGCAGGGACACGTCGCGTGACGTCAGAGGCGCACTTGCGCACGGACGTCCTCTGCCCTTAAAGTTGCAGTGACCCTACCCCGGCTCACTTTTGTAAATGCCTGGGCCTGAGGAGCGGCCAGCTGCAAGGCCCCTTTAGCGCGATCTGAAAAGGGGGCCTTGCGCAGGGGACCAGGGGCCACCGGGGTAGATGAGCGGCCCCCGGACAGCGGTCCGGTGCTCCTGATCACGGACGTCTTTGAACTGTGTGTGTGCATGCGCACGCAGTTCAAACAGGCTCTGCAAATAGCCCCATTCCTATGCCCCTGCGCTGGTCACTGTTTTAAAGTTGCAGTGGCCGGGCTGCAGCAGGCTACTGATCCACTACTGAGCAGCCGGCAGGGGGCCCCCTGGGGGACGGGGCCCTAGGCTATTGCCTGGTTTGCCCCGCCCTAACGCCGGTCCTGGCAGAGAGCACTGTGCTTATGATGTCAGCCGAGACCACTGTGTTCCAAAAAGAAAATTATCTCCTCTGTAGCATTCAGCAGCTAATAAGTACTGGAAGGATTAAGATTTTTTAATAGAAGTAATTTACAAATCTGTTTAACTTTCTGGCACCAATTGATTTAAAAAAAAAAAATTCCACCGGAGTATCCCTTTAAGTCTAGAACAAAGGAAAGGAAAAGAGGACCAGAGGAAAAGAGGTGGCACACAGGAGGCCAGGGTTCCTGTCAGATGGCTGCTCACCTCACAAATAAATAAAAAAATACTATCACCTCAAACCAGGGGTACCAAGATTCAGAGTCGCTGCCTGCCTGGGCAGCTACAGGAATCAGGGACAACCTTTCCTGAATGGAACTGGAGTATGTATGAAAGGAGAAATTAGACCTCTAGTTCCAGATGGATCTCAAAGAGTTAGCAGCACCTGACACTAGAGGTCTTTTTTCTACTTTCATATATATACTCCAGTATTATGTCTAGTGAGATGCACCAAATGTATCATTCACTATTCTGTCTTGATTGATCTTGTCTAAAGTTAGAGCGGTATATCTCATTTATGTATTGGGATGGATGGGACAAAAGTAATTAATCAATCAATTATAATGTCTGATATTACTCCATTCATGCAGTACAAAGGTATATATTGCAATATCAACAAAAAGGTCTACATACCGTGGTCTACTCACAGCAGGCCCTTTTAGTTAAATGGACTAAATGTAGTCTATTAGTAAATACATATGATCCATTTCTGGAACATATTCTTTGCAGGATTCAAATATGTGGTCTCCTACACTTTTGAGTCCTGAAAAATAAATGAATATGTTCAGGTAATGAATGGGATTTGGCCACTAATAGACTATATTTGGTCTATTAAATGAATAAGCTTGCCACAAAATAAATTGGTATACCTTTTTGCCAGTATCCTGAGATATATTTCTGATGTACTCCCCAAAGACAGTGTGAAACCAGCCTTAGTTGTGAGTCTATGCATATTTACAAAGTAGTTTTCTACAATTTTCTACATTACACTGGAAGCCACAGTTTAATATTTTTAACCAACACGGTTGGGGCTGCTTCTCCAGTCTCGGAAACTTCTGTGTTTCCGGGACTGGAGATTTGACGTGATGTCACACAATACCCCCTCCATTCATGTTTATGGGAGGGGGCATAACAACCGTCACACCCCCTCCCTTAGGGGGCATGGCGTGACGTCACGTCTCCAGTCCCAGAAACACAGAAGTTTTCGAGACTGGAGAAGCAGCTTAGGTGCTGCACAGAGATCGCAGGGATCCCAGTGGTGGGCCCCCTGCAATCAGACATCTTATGCCCTATACTTTAGATAGGGGATAAGATGTTTTTGGCCATAATACCCCCTTAACCATTATTTAAAAAAAATAATTGTATGAAACTTACCATTAGGCTGCTCCAATTTTGTTCAGGTTTTGAGATGCATTTTAAATGGGCACTGTCAGAATCAAAAACTTTTTATCTGTTGTAGATGTTTCCATAACATCTGTTCTAATAGACTTCTTCAAACAAATGTTATCCCTTTTTTTTAATAGAAATAATGTCTTATATAAAAAAAAAGGCCACTAGGGGGTCTTCATACCATCCCGACCATGCATCCTGTCTGGCTGCAGCATTATCTTTGTACCAGCTGAAGACTGGGACAAAGGGACAAAGTTCACTAAGTTAAGGTGGGACTAGCACTCCTTTGTGCTCACTCCTGTCCTATCAGACTGCAGCATGAACACAGAGAGAAGGATTTACAAAGCAACCTGCAGTGATTGGATGAAGAGTCCCAGCACAGCACAGCAGACTTAGAGAGGAAGTGAATGCATGATGGGTGAGGGCGGGCTCAGTGCTTGCCTCAGGCACACCACTCCCTGAGCAGTGGATTTCAGAATGAGTGAGCAGCAGATCAGTGAGCCAAATACAAAAAATAGACTCCTAAACAAGACATGTAAATAATCTGCCGGACCTAGTAAGTAACACATAGAAGAATAATTTTTTCTGTCATGTGACAGGTACACTTTATAGCTTAACCCAGGCACACTTGATTTTGGCTTCAGAAACTGCATCACAAAATCACAACAAAACATGTAAGAGCATCTTGAACAAAAAATTTTCACAAAAAAAAGTACACTTGTTCTTTGTACTATACAAGCTTTTCTTTCGCCATCCATATATTCCACCAAGCTTTTCCTTCGTCATCCATATATCCATATATTTCACCAAGCTTTTCCTTCGTCATCCATATATCCATATATTCCACCAAGCTTTTCCTTCGTCATCCATATATCCATATATTCCACCAAGCTTTTCCTTCGTCATCCATATATCCATATATTCCACCAAGCTTTTCCTTCGTCATCCATATATCAAATATATTATATAAGTTCCACCACAAATCAGTTCCTCATTAAATAAAGAAGAATGCTGAGAAAGAGCTGTTGCAGTCTAAATATCATTGGCAAAATACCAGGTCTTACGCCATATTCATTCTAATCTAAATGTCAACAAATTAAATAAATATACATAAGTTATTCATAATATGTACTAAATCAGTTTTAGGTTGGGTACACACTGCATTGTTTCACTACATTTTCCCTATAGACTGGAAAAAGCTCCTGGCATATACAGTGGTCCCTCAACTTACAATGATCTCAGATTTCAATATTTTTACCATGCAATGGTGTTTTCTGGAACATTGTAACATAAAACCATACTCAACATACAATGCAATGGACAGTCCAGATCTGTGAAACGTGTGAATCTGTGTAATGGCTGGAAGATCTGACCAATCAGAATGGGCATTTTACTGGCAAAACACCTATGTTACTAAAGTGCATGCACTGACTTGTCAGTCTTTTAGGGCCTCCCTACAGTCCAGGGAGGTACTACATGTTCTGTATCACTTTTAACCTGTGCCAGAGTTTGCTGCTCCTTTGGACACTAGGTTAGGGCGGCTCCATTTTACTTTTTGGAGACACTGTGTGAACTGTACAGCACCCTAAAGAAGCTTTTATTCTCTACATTGACAGTGATTTACAGCTCCCAGCAGCTCTTACTTATGTAAGGACTTGTTTTATCTATATTAATTACAGTATCTACTTATTTCTCTTAAATCCTCATTTCTTTCCTATTTTTAAATGGCATTTTTGGGACTTCAGAACCAATTACCAGGTTCCCATAGAGTTACGGCCTTAACATACAATGGTTTCAACATACACTGCTCAAAAATAAATAAAGGGAACATTAAGATAACACATCCTAGATCTGAATGAATGAACTAATTGTATGAAATATTTTCGTCTTGACATAGTTGAATGTGCTGACAACAAAATCACACAAAAATTATTAATGGAAATCAAATCAACCCATGGAGGTCTGGATTTGGAGTCACACTCAATATCAAAGTTAAAGAAGTGGAAAACCACACTACAGGCTGATCCAACTTTGATGTAATGTCCTTAAAACAAGTCAAAATGAGGCTCAGTAGTGTGTGTGGCCTCCACGTGCCCGTATGACCTCCCTACAACGTCTGGGAATTCTCCTGATGAGGTGGTCGATGGTCTCCTGAGGGAAGTCCTCCCAGACCTGGACTAAAGCATCTACCAACTCCTGGACAGTCTGTGTGTAACATGGTGTTGGTGGATGGAGTGAGACATGATGTCCCAGATGTGCTCAATCAGATTCAGGTCTGGGGGACTTGCGGGCCAGCCCATAGCATCAATGCCTTCCTCTTGCAGGAACTGCTGACACACTCTAGCCACATGAGGTCTAGCATTGTTTTGCATTAGAAGGAACCCAGGGCCAACGGCACCAACATATGGTCTCACAAGGGGTCTGAGGATCTCATCTCGGTACCTAATGGCAGTCAGGCTACCTCTGGCAGACACATGGAGGGCTGTGTGGCCAACCAAAGAAATGCCACCCCACACCATTACTGACCCACCACCAAACCGGTCATGCTGGAGGATGTTGCAGGCAGCAGAATGTTCTCCACGGCGTCTCCAGAATCTGTCGTGTCTGTCACATGTGCTCAGTGTGAACCTGCTTTCATCTGTAAAGAGCACAGGGTGCCAGTGCCGAATTTGCCAATCTTGATGTTCTCTAGAAAATGCTGTAAGCACAACCCCCACCTGTGAACATCCGGCCCTGATACCACCCTCATGGAGTCTGTTTCTGACCATTTGAGTGGACACATGCATATTTGTAGCCTGCTGGAGGTCATTTTGCAGGGCTCTGGCAGTGCTCCTCCTGCTCCTCCTTGCACAAAGGCGGAGGTAGCGGTCCTGCTGCTGAGTTGTTGCCCTCCTACGGTCTCCTCCACGTCTCTTGATGTAGCGGCCTGTCCCCTGGTAGTGCCTCCAAGCTCTGGACACTACGCTGAAAGACACATCAAACCTTCTTGCCACAGCTCGCATTGATGTACCATCCTGGATGAGCTGCACTACCTGAGCTCCTTGTGTGGGTTGTACACTCCGTCTCATGCTACCACTAGGGTGAAAGCACCACCAGCATTCAAAAGTGACCAAAACATCAGCCAGGAAGCATAGGAACTGAGATGTGGATCGTGGCCACCACCTGCAGAACCACTCCTTTATTGGGGGTGTCTTGCTAATTGCCTATAATTTCCACCTGTTGTCTGTTCCATTTGTGCACCAGCATGTGAAATTGATTGTCAATCACTGTTGCTTCCTGAGTGGACAGTGTTATTGACTTGGAGTTATATTGTGTTGTTTAACCCCTTAAGGACACAGCCCATTTTCACCTCTAGGACGCAGCCCTTTTTTGCACATCTGAGCACTGTCACTTTAAACATTAATAACTCTGTAATGCTTTTACTTATCAATCTGATTCCGAGATTGTTTTTTCGTGACATATTCTACTTTAACATAGTGGTAAATTTTTGTGGTAACTTGCATCCTTTCTTGGTGAAAAATCCCAAAATTTGATGAAAAAATTGAAAATTTTGCATTTTTCTAACTTTGAAGCTCTCTGTTTGTAAGGAAAATGGATATTCCAAATATTTTTTTTTTTGGATTCACATATACAATATGTCTACTTTATATTTTCATCATAAAATTGACAAGTGTTTACTTTTGGAAGACACCAGAGGGCTTCAAAGTTCAGCAGCAATTTTACAATTTTTCACAAAATTTTCAAACTCGCTATTTTTCATGGACCAGTTCAGGTTTGAAGTGGATTTGAACGGTCTTCATATTAGAAATACCCCATAAATGACCCCATTACAAAAACTGCACCCCCCAAAGTATTCAAAATGACATTCAGTAAGTGTTTTAACCCTTTAGGTGTTTCACAGGAAAAGCAGCAAAGTGAAGGAGACAATTCAAAATCTTAATTTTTTACACTTGCATGTTCTTGTAGACCCAATTTTTGAATTTTTACAAGGGGTAAAAGGATAAAATTTATACTTGAATTTGTAGCCAAATTTCTCTCGAGTAAGCACATACCTCATATGTCTATGTAAATTGTTCGGCGGGCGCAGTAGAGGGCTCAGAAGCGAAGGAGCGACAAGGGGATTTTGGAGAGTACGTTTTTCTGAAATGGTTTTTTGGGGGCATGTTGCATTTAGGAAGCCCCTATGGTGCCAAAACAGCAAAAAAAAAAAAACATGGCATACCATTTTGGAAACTAGACCCCTTGAGTAACGTAACAAGGAATTAAGTGAGTCTTAAAACCCCACAGGTGTTTCATGACTTTTGCATATGTAAAAAAAAATAAAAAAAATTTTTTCACTAAAATGTGTGTTTCCCCCCAAATTTCACATTTTTGCAAGGGTTAATAGCAGAAAATACCCCCCAAAATTTGTAACCCCATCTCTTCTGAGTATGGAGGTACCCCATAAGTTGACCTGAAGTGCATTACGGGCGAACTACAATGCTCAGAAGAGAAGGAGTCATATTTGGCTTTTTGAGAGCAAATTTTGCTCGGGGGGCATGTCGCATTTAGGAAGCCCCTATGGTGCCAGGACAGCAAAAAAAACGACATGGCATACCATTTTGGAAACTAGACTCCTTGAGGAACGTAACAAGGGATAAAGTGAACCTTAATACCCCACAGGTGTTTCACGACTTTTGCAGATGTAAAAAAAAAAAAAATTTTTTACCAAAAATGCTTGGTTTAGCAAAAATTTTACATTTTTAAAAAAGGTAATAGCAGAAAATACCCCCCAAAATTTGAAGCCCAATTTCTCCCGATTCAGAAGACACCCAATATGGGGATGAAAAGTGCTCTGCTGGCGCACTACAGGTCTCAGAAGAGAAGGAGTCACATTTGGCTTTTTGGAAGCAAATTTTGCTCTGGGGGCATGCCGCATTTAGGAAGCACCTATGGTGCCAGGACAGAAAAAAAACCCACATGGCATACCATTTTGGAAACTAGACCCCTTGGGGAATGTAACAAGGGGTAAAGTGAACCTTAATATCCCACAGGTGTTTCACGACTTTTGCATATGTAAAAAAAATTAAAAAAATTTACACTAAAATGCTTGTTTTCCCCCAAATTTTTAATTTTTACAAGGGATAATAGCAGAAAATACCCCCCAAAATTAGTAACCCCATCTCTTCTGAGTATGGAAATACCCAATAAGTGGACGTGAAGTGCACTGGGGGCGAACTACAATGCTCAGAAGAGAAGGAGCATCATTGAGCTTTTGGAGAGAGAATTTGGCCATGTGCATTTCCAAAGCCCCCCCGTGGTGCCAGGACAGTGGACCCCCCCACATGTGACCCCATTTTTAAAACTACACCCCTCTTGGAAGGTAATAAGGGGTGCAGGGAGAATTTACACCCCACTGGCATTTGACGGATCTTTGGAACAGTGGGCTGTGCAAATTAAAAATTATATTTTTCATTTTCACAGACCCCTGTTTCAAAGATCTGTCAGACACCTGTGGGGTGTAAATGCTCACTGTACCCCTTGTTACATTCCGTGAGGGGTGTAGTTTCCAAAATGGGGTCACATGTGTGTATTTATTGTTTTGCACTTATGCCAGAACCGCTGTAAAATCAGCCACCCCTGTGCAAATCACCAATTTAGACCTCAAATTTACATGGTGCACTCTCCCTTCTGAGCCTTGTTGTGCGTCCCCAGAACACTTTGCGCCCACATATGGGGTATCTCCGTACTCAGGAGAAATTGCGTTACAAATTTTGGAGGCTTTTTTTCTTTTACCGCTTGTGAAATTTTAAAGTATGGGGCAACACCAGTATGTTAGTGTACAAAAATGTTTTTTTTTTACACTAACATGCTGGTGTACACCCCAACTTTACCTTTTCATAAGGGGTAAAAGGAAAAAAAGCCCCCCAAAATTTGTTAGGCAATTTCCCCCGAGTACGGCGATACCCCATATGTGGCCCTAAACTGTTGCCTTGAAATACGACAGGGCTCCAAAGTGAGAGCGCCATGGGCATTTGAGGCCTAAATTAGGGATTTGCATAGGGGTGGACATAGGGGTATTCTACACCAGTGATTCTCAAACAGGGTGCCTCCAGCTGTTGCTAAACTCCCAGCATGCTTGGACAGTCAATGGCTGTCCGGAAATGCTGGGAGTTTTTGTTTTGCAACAGCTGGAGGCTCCGTTTTGGAAACACTGCTGAAGGATACTTTTTTCATTTTTATTGGGGGGGAAGGAGTGGTGGTGGGGTGGGCAGTGTACGTGTGTATATGTAGTGTTTTACTCTTTATTTTATGTTAGTGTAGTGTTTTTAGGTTACATTCATACTGACGGCGGATTACACTGAGTCTCCCGCTAGGAGTTTGAGCTGCGGCTGCTGCAGCTCAAACTTGAAGCAGGGAATTCACTGTAATCCGCCGTCAGTGTGAATGTAACCTGTACATTCACATGGGAGGGGGGGGGGGGGGGGGGGGGCAAAACTACAACTCCCAGCATGCACTGACAGAACGTGCATGCTGGGAGTTGTAGTTTTGCAACAGCTGGAGGCACACTGGTTGGAAAATACTGAGTTAGGTAATAGAACCTATTACCTAACTCGGTATTTCCCAACCAGTGTGCCTACAGCTGTTGCAGAACTACAACTCTCAGCATGTACTGATTCCCAAAGGGAATGCTGGGAGATGTAGTTATGCAACAGCTGGAGGCACGCAAGTACAACTCCCAGCATGCCGAGACAGCCATTTGCTGTTCCTGAATGCTGGGAGTTTTAGTTTTGCAAGATTTAGAGGAGTTCAGGCTGGAGATCACTGACAGTGGTCTCTAAACTGTGGCCCTCCAGATGTTGCAAAACTACAAATCTCAGCATGCTAAGACAGCAAACTGCTGTCTGGGCATGCTGGGAGTTGTAGTTTTGTAATATCTGGAGGGCTACAGTTTAGAGACCACTGTCAGTGATCTCCAGCGTGAACCCCTCTAAATCTTGCAAAACTACAACTCCCAGCATGCCAACACAGCAAACAGCTGTCAAGGCATGGTGGGAGTTGTAGTTTTGCAACATCTGGAGGGCGACAGTTTAGAGACCACTCTCTAAACTGTCGCCCTGCAGATGTTGCTAGGCAACAGACTCCCGGACACGCGGCGTCATACTCACCTCCACCGCCGCCGTGATCACAGCCTCCGCCGGGTAAGTGACCGCCGCTGCCGCCGCCGCCACTGCTACACGGTTCCCCCCGCTGTGCCCGGACACCGATGGGTGGGCATAGCGGGGGGAACCGAACTTTAACCCCCCCGCCCCCAGTCTGCTATTGGTCGGCCGCTCCGCCGATCAATAGCAGGGATAGGAGGGGTGGCAACCCTGCCACCTCACTCCTATCTCTTCAAGGGGGATCGAGGGTGTCTTGGACACCCCCGATCCCCCTTATTTTATCGCGGCGCCGCCGTTGATGGGCAGGGGGAGAGCGCTCCCCCTGCAAACACCATAGATGCCGTGATCAGAACTGATCACAGCATCTATGGGGTTAATGCTGCCGGGACCGGCGCGATCGCGGCCCCGGCAGCTGCGGTGGGACTCCGGCTGTGATTGACAGCTGAGTCCCACCCGCGATCTCCTGCGCTGCCCGCGGCAGAGCAGGAGATCGCTTGGACGTATGCATAACGTCCATTTGCGCGAACGTGTAATTCGCCTGGACGTATGCATACGTCCAATAGCGGGAAGGGGTTAAAGGGGTACTCCGGTAGAAAGCTTTTTTTTTTTAAATCAACTGGTGCCAGAAAGTTAAACAGATTTGTAAATTATTAAAAAATCTTGATCCTTCCAGTACTTATTAGCTGCTGAATACTACATAGGAAATAATTTTCTTTTTGGAACACAGTGCTCCCTGTTGAATCACGAGCACAGTGCTCTCTGCTGACATCTCTGTACATTTTAGGAACTGTCCAGAGCAGCATATGTTTGCTATGGGGATTTTCTCCTCCTCTGGACAGTTCTTAAAATGGACAGAGATGTCAGCAGAGAGCACTGTGCTCGTGATGTCAGCAGAGAGCTCTGTGTTCCAAAAAGAAAATTATTTCCTCCATAGTATTCAGCAGCTAATAAGTACTGGAAGGATTAAGATTTTTTAATAGAAGTCATTAACAAATTTGTTTAACTTTCTGTCACCAGTTGATAAAAAAAAAAAATTTCCACCAGAGTACCCCTTTAAATGTTTCTTTTATTTATTTATTTTTTTGAGTCATGTACAATGGTTGTTCTGGAACCAATTAATATTATAATTTGAGGGACAACTGAACAATAAATAGGCACCATGCCTAGCTTTGCAAACTTGATCCAAAATCTAATGCGGAATGTGTTTAACGGATGGATGTATTATGAGATTTTTTATGATGTATTCATTTAAAGCATCTATCACCCCTAGGCTATATTGGCATAACAGATAACATTTTTTTTACAGGATTCTATACTGTATATAGAAGATTGTAGTCTAATTCCCTATTTCATACCCTTTTGCACTATACTTACGTATATTGATCAGAAGGAGACTAATAGGAATGACTATTATGTTAAGCGTGTACAGATGTAGCACACACTAACTGCAGCATGGTGTGTGACACTAAGTTACAAAGTACTCTGCCACACTGTGCCTATTTGAAGCCCAGGGGACAACACTGGTGAGGAGAGCGACAATGCACACAGTACCGTATGCATCGCCACTTTCTCACTACTACTCACTAGTGTTGCTCGCGAATATTCGCAATTCGAATATTATTCGCGAATATCGCGAATTCGCGAATTTCGCGAATTTCGCGCTATATATTCGTAATTACGAATATTCGTGTTTTTTTTTTTTTTTCTTCACAGCACACATCACAGTGATCACCCCTCTCTGCTTCCAGCTTGTGTGGTATAAAGAAGGCTCTAATACTACTGTGTGAGACTGCCGGACGAAAATTCGCATATGCGTAAATTAACATATGCTAATTTTCGCATATGCGACTTTTTGCATATGTTTATTTTGTGTATGCTAATTTTCGCATATGTTAATTTTCGCATATGCGAATGTTCGCATATGCGAAAATAAAACGAGAATATTACGAATATGCGAATATTCGCGAATATATGACGAATATTCGTCCATATATTCGCGAATATTCGCGAATTCGAATATGGCCTATGCCGCTCAACACTACTACTCACATTGATTGGGCTAATGTGTGTACATGATAGCATGTGAAATAAGTGACAGAAATACACCCCATAAGATATGTTCACATGAGGGAGTTATCCAAAAGAAAATTTTGTTGTGGAATCTGTGTCAAAGATTGAAGCAGTTAACCAAAAGATCACCAAAAAAGATGATCCATCAATCCCCTATATTTCCCATATATTTTTTTTAAAGTTTTTAAATTTTATTTCAAATTACAAAATTACAATAATGCATTTCAAAATTCGCTTTACACAATATAAATAATCCCACCCACACCCCAATCCCCCCACCAACTACCAGCTAGGATGCCTCATCCCATTTCTTCCACTCGTTTTCAACTTTTTGACCTATCTTTTTTCCCTGATAGTAAATAGCTTCTAATCTTCTCATTTGTTGGACTTCCCTCTGCCACTCAACCCAATATAATATATATTTCCCATATATTAAAATACTATAATCTTTATTAATACAAAAACACCAAAAAACTAATGGGTTAAAAGTATCAGCGTATCTCTCTTCCCATAGTATTAGTCATTGGAGTGCCATTCTGGCATCGCTGTATCTCAATCTGTCCGTGCGCATCTGCAGTATGCGCACTATGAGGGAAGAATGTGCACTGTATTTTAAAACCTACTCGCGGCCCCCGAGAAATATAGGGGATTAGTGGATCACCTTTTTTGGTGATCTTTTGGTTAATTGGTTTAAAACAACCCTCCATATATTGGTCCCTAATTGGGTTAAAGATTGAAGCAGACCCTTGAATTTCTGAAGCTTATTTACACTTTCAATGTCATAGATTAAATGGGGCAAATATGCGAGTGAGTAAAATGTGTATTTTTTTTCTGCAACAAGGATTTTAAATCTGCATCGCGAAAAAATGGCGGGGCTTACCTTTAAAAACAATGAGACAGGATTTTTGAAGGAGTATGAAAAATATGATCCCTAAGAGAATTAATCTTTTATAGATACAAAAAAAATGAATACAATTAATATACTATGGTGAATACATAGTTAAAAGAAAATATCATAGATATACGGTTGTGGATTACATGATTAGTCAACCACCACATATACAAGTGGAAGACACAATGAAGACAAGATATTTAAAATAATAATTTAGGAAAAATTATGAAGTTAATCAAATACAATTATTCGGGATAATTACATGCATCGTCCTCCATTACACATTGGCCACTTGCCAGTCCCCTAATAACATGCATGTTACAGACATTTCTTGGTGCCTGTCTTTCTACAATTGGATCTTAGTTCTCTAGTGCAAGTTTAGGTCACAGTCTTTGCTTTTTCAAGTGTTATCCCACTGCAGTGAAGTATTTTCTTTGAAGAAAGATTAGCTTCAGTGTGTTTATTTTCATTCTTTAACCTTGCAAATGTTGCTTTGCAGATCTTCCCAAAGGGAATATGTTTTTTAACATGAGAGCTCATCTGTGATAGTTTAAAACAACAGTCACACTAAAGACATTTAGAGATGTAGATAATACTAATACAAGAATGAGCTCTGTTACACAGTCATTTCACTTTTTTTTATAAATATTTTTTAAATATTCAATGTTAGCAATGTCAAAAAACATCCTCCAAGACACTTAAGTAAGGCAATTGGGAACAGAAAATACAATGAAAGCAAGATCGACTTAGAGCAAAATAAATAAGTCCAAATATAAAATTAGCGGTAACATGGTATTTCTACAAATCAAATCTTCAGACATAAACTCTTCAACATTTTAGTAAAGATAATACCATAGCATTGAACATGACCATATATAAAATGTGTGAGGTCAAGCAGAAGAAAAAATCAAAATTCATTTTAAGAATGGGTGGTTTCAGGTTTTCAAGTAACTGACCCGTATGATTATATTAACTATCAGTCCTATGTTTGATGCTTTGATATCAGGATCTGACTGGCCCATAATAAGAAGTGGAGAAGTGGTGAGCCCAGGTTGTGACACAATAATATACCCCTAATATAGGTCCCAAAAGGTCTAAAAAAGCAACCTCATTTGGAACAGACTTAGCTACCTAGAAACCTCATTCCTACGCTGCATTTTATAATGTACAGTTGCAAGAATAAGTATGTGAACAATTTTTGGAATTATATGAATTTCTGCACAAATTGGTCATAAAATGTGATCTGATCTTCATGTAAGTCACAACACTAGACAATCACAGTCGGTTTAAAGGGGTATTCCAGGAAAAACTTTTTTTTTTTATATCAACTGGCTCCAGAAATTTAAACAGATTTGTAAATTACTTCTATTAAAAAATCTTAATCCTTTCAATAATTATCAGCTGCTGAAGTTGAGTTGCTGTTTTCTGTCTGGCAACAGTGCTCTCTGCTGACATCTCTGCTTGTCTCGGCAACTGCACAGAGTAGAAGAGGTTTGCTATGGGGATTTGCTTCTAAACTGGGCGGTTCCCGAGACACGTGTCATCAGAGAGCACTTAGACAGAAAAGAACAACTCAACTTCAGCAGCTCATAAGTACTGAAAGGATTAAGATTTTTTAATAGAAGTAAAATACAAACCTGTTTAACTTTCTGGAGCCAGTTGATATATAAAAAAAAGTTTTTTCCTGGATAACTCCTTTAAACTAATAACACACAAATAATTAAATCTTACCATGTTTTTATTGAACACACCATTTAAAAATTCACAGTGCAGGTGGAAAAAGTATGTGAACCCCTAGATTCATGACATCTCCAAGAGCTAATTGGAGTGAGGTGTCATCCAACTGGAGTCCAATCAATGAGATGAGATTGGAAGTGTTGGTTACATCTGCCCTGTTCTATAAAAAAACACTCACCAGTTCTGGGTTTGCTTTTCACAAGAAGCATTGCCTCATGTGAGTGATGCCTTGCACAAAAGAGCTCTTTGAAGACCTACGATTAAGAATTGTTGACTTGCATAAAGCTGAGAAGGGTTATAAAAGAATCTCCAAAAGCCTTGCTGTTCATCAGTCCACGGTAAGACAAATTGTCTATAAATGGAGAAATTGCAGCACTGCTGCTACTCTCCCTAGGAGTGGCTGTCCTGTAAAGATGACTGCAAGAGCACAGCGCAGACTTCTCAATGAGGTGAAGAAGAATCCTAGAGTGTCTGCTAAAGACTTACAAAAGTCTCTGGTATATGCTAACATCCCTGTTAGGGAATCTACGATAAGTAAAACACTAAACAAGAATGGATTTCATGGGAGGATCCATATACCATAGAGGAAGCCACTGCTGTCCAAAAAAAACATTGCTGCACGTTTACAGTTTGCACAAGAGCACCTGGATGTTCCACAGCAGTACTGGCAAAATATTCTGTGGACAAATGAAACCAAAGTTGAGTTGTTTGGAAGAAACACACAACATTGTGTGTGGAGAAAAAGAGGCTCAGCACACCAACATCAAAACCTCATCCTAACTGTGAAGTATGGTGGTGGGGGCATCATGGTTTGTGGATGCTTTGCTGCGTCAGGGGCTGGACAGATTGCTATCATCGAAGGAAAAATTAATTCCCAAGTTTATCAAGACATTTTGCAGGAGAACTTAAGGCCATCTGTCCCCTAGCTGAAGCTCAACAGAAGATGGGTGTTGCAACAGGACAACGATCCAAAGCATAAAAGTAAATCAACAACAGAATGGCTTAAACAGAAGAAAATACACTTTCTATATTCCCTCAGTCAGAGTCCTGACCTCAACCCGATTGAGATGCTGTGGCATGACCACAAGAAAGCGATTCACATGAGACATCCCAAGAATATTGCTGAACTGAAACTGTTCTGTTAAGAGGAATAATAATAATTCGATAATATAATGCGATAGAAATTTTTAATCTATGCCAAAATAGTACCAATAAAAACTACAGATCCTGGCGCAAAAAATGAGCTACCATCCAGCTTTGTAGAAATAAAAGCAGAGAAGTTGTAGGGGTCAAAAAGATGATGAAATAATTATTTTTAAGTTACAAATTTTTTTTAAATAGTTTAAGATTACAGAAGCTATATTTGAAGCTTGGGTATTTTTGTAATTGTACCAATTGTAGAAATTTAGATGACATGTCAATTTTACCAAACAAACATCCGCCCCCCCCCCCCCCCCCCCCCAAAGGAAAAAAAAGACAAGCCCTTTTATGGCTCTGTAGGTTAAAAAATAACAGTATAAATCTAGAAATTAAACAAAGGTAGTAGGGCGGCACTGGATATTCGCTGTGCACGTGGATAATAGCAAATCCAGTCATAGAAAAACTCCCAGCACCGGCTTCTTTTTAAATGCTTTATTGGGCATATAACTTATAAATGCAAGACGCGTTTCGGCCGCTTAGCCTTTTTCAATTGCATAAACCATACTGAGCAAATACAATCTTATATAGTGTCACTTCCTGTCTCACGGACATCAGCTGAGCTAAATTATGATTGACAGGTGTACAGACCAATAGATACAATTGTAAACAAAAACAAAAGACTGAAGTACACGTGGATGACCTGTTAGACTTCCGCAAGCCCCGTACTATGTAATTGTACTATGTATCTGAAATGCAAAAAAGATATAAAGTGTTATTACAATATGACGATATATGAATATTTCAATGCAGCTATGTGTAAGTAAATATGAGAGCATAATATGACAATATGTGAGCAGATACTATACGGCGGTATATGAAACAAAAAGTGAAGCAATAAAAAATTATATTATAAATTATGTCAGAAAACTTGTCAACTCATAATCCCTGTTCAACCCCTTAAGGACTCAGCCCATTTTGGCCTTAAGGACTCAGACAATTAAATTTTTACGTTTTCATTTTTTCCTCCTCGCCTTCTAAAAATCATAACTCTTTTATATTTTCATCCACAGACTAGTATGAGGGCTTGTTTTTTGCGCGACCAGTTGTCTTTTGTAATGACATAACTCATTATATCATAAAATGTATGGCGCAACCAAAAAACACTATTTTTGGGGGGAAATTAAAACGAAAAATGCAATTTTGCTAATTTTGGAAGGTTTCGTTTTCACGCCGTACAATTTATGGTAAAAATGACGTGTGTTCTTTATTCTGAGGGTCAATACGATTAAAATGATACCCATTATTACATACTTTTCTATTATTGTTGTGCTTAAAAAAAATCACAAACTTTTTAACCAAATTAGTACGTTTATAATCCCTTTATTTTGATGACCTCTAACTTTTTGATTTTTCCGTATAAGCGGCGGTATGGGGGCTCATTTTTTTTTATACCACATTTGCATATAAAAAGCTTTTAATACATTTTTTATAATTTTTTTAAATAAAATGTATTAAAAAAGTAGCAATTTTGGCCTTTTTTTTTTTAGTTCACGCCGTTCACCGTACGGGATCATTAACATTTTATTTTAATAGTTTGGACATTTACGCACGCGGCGATACCAAATATGTCTATAAAATTTATTTTTACGCTTTTTGGGGGTAAAATAGGAAAAAACGGATGTTTTACTTTTTTATTGGGGGAGGGGATTTTTCACTTTTTTTTACTTTTACATTTTTTTACATTTTTTTTTCACACTTGAATAGTCCCCATAGGGGACTATTCATAGCAATACCATGATCGCTAATACTGATCTGTTCTATGTATAGGACATAGAACAGATCAGTGTTTTCGGTCATCTTCTGCTCTGGTCTGCTCGATCTCAGACTAGAGCAGGAGACGCCGGGAGCCGGACGGAGGAAGGTGAGGGGACCTCCGTGCGGCGTTCTGAATTATCGGATCCCCGCAGCAGCGCTGCGGGCGATCCGATCATTCATTCAAATCGCGCACTGCCGCAGATGCCGGGATCTGTATTGATCCCGGCACCTGAGGGGTTAATGGCGGACGCCCGCGAGATCGCGGGCGTCGGCCATTGCCGGCGGGTCCCTGGCTGCGATCAGCAGCCGGGATCAGTCGCGCATGACACGGGCATCGCTCCGATGCCCGCGGTTATGCACAGGACGTAAATGTACGTCCTGGTGCGTTAAGTACCACCGCACCAGGACGTACATTTACGTCCTGCGTCCTTAAGGGGTTAAACCATTCGGTTCCAGTATGTTTAATTTGTGAATCCATGCGGCCTCTCTCTTATGTAATAATCTTTTTATGTTACCTCCCCTTCTGGGTAAATGGACTTCGTCTACCACCTTAAATTTCAACTGCGATATATTATGACCCCTATTTTTAAAATGTGCTGGTATAGGAAAAAGAAGATTTTCGCAGCGGATCGTGGACATGTGACGGTTTATGCGGTCTCCTATACGCTGTACCGTTTCTCCAACGTACAGGAGACCGCATGGACATTTTATAACATAAATGACATTCCGGCTTTTACAGGTGAAAAAACCCTTAATTGCTATCTTCTTACCTGTATGTGGATGGGAGATGTAATCTCCCCTAGCAACATTGCTACATTGGCCACACTGTAAGCATGGGAATGTCCCATGTTTTTGGCATTTCAGAAAATGTTGTTTCTGTATCTTTTTATTACTGCCCACGTCGGTTCTTACTAGATGATCTCTTAAATTAGGTGGTCTTTAATTGCATATGAGCGGGGGTGTTTTAAATTCCTCTATATTAGGGTATGATTTTTATAAGATCGGCCAGTATTCTCTTATGATTTTGTCAATCCTATGTTGTTGGGGATGAAAAATCCTAACAAAAGGGATTCTCTTATCATTCTGAATTTCTTTAATAATTTGATTAGAGTTAGTAGCCTCTTGTAATATCCTCTCGAGGTATTCCTTCTCTCTAAATTTATCCTGCAACTCCTGAAATCGTATCTGTCATGTGTTGGTATCACTGACAATTCGTTCAATCCTTTTATATTGTGACCAGGGGATATATTTTTTTTTACCTCTGGTGGATGGGCACTGGTGTAAAATAATAGGTTATTCCTGTCTGTCTCCTTTCGATAAAGGTCAGTATGAAGTCCCCCCTGTGCGTCTTTAAGGACCACTGTGTCTAGGAAATTCACCTTTTCTTGACTTTCTGACATTGTTAATTTCAACTCGGGTCTTACATCATTTATGTCGTCTTTAACCCCTTAAGGACCCAGCCCAAATATACCTTAAGGACCCGGCCATTTTTTGAACATCTGACCACTGTCACTTTAAGCATTAATAACTCTGGGATGCTTTTACCTTTCATTCTGATTCCGAGATTGTTTTTTCGTGACATATTCTACTTTATGTTAGTGATAACATTTTGTCGATACTTGCATCATTTCTTGGTGAAAAATTCCAAAATTTGATGAAAAAATTGAAAATTTTGCATTTTTTTTACTTTGAAGCTCACTGCTTGTAAGGAAAATGGATATTCCAAATAAATTATACATTGATTCACATATACAATATGTCTACTTTATGTTTGCATCATAAAATTGACATGTTTTTACTTTTGGAAGACATCAGAGGGCTTCAAAGTTCAGCAGCAATTTTCCAATTTTTCACAAAATTTTCAAAATCAGAATTTTTCAGGGACCAGTTCAGTTTTGAAGTGGATTTGAAGGGCCTTCATATTAGAAATACCCCACAAATGACCACATTATAAAAACTGCACCCCTCAAAGTATTCAAAATCACATTCAGTAAGTGTGTTAACCCTTTAGGTGTTTCACAGGAATAGCAGCAAAGTGAAGGAGAAAATTCAAAATCTTCATTTTTTACACTCGCATGTTCTTGTAGACCCAGTTTTTGAATTTTTACAAGGGGTAATAGATGAAAAATCCCCCCAAAATTTGTAACCCAATTTCTCTCGAGTAAGGAAATACCTCATATGTGTATGTCAAGTGTTCGGCGGGTGCACTAGAGGGCTCAGAAGGGAAGGAGCGACAATAGGATTTTGGAGAGGGAATTTTGCTGAAATGGTTTTTGGGGGGCATGTCACATTTAGGAAGCCCCTATGGTGCCAGAACAGCAGAAAACCCCAACATGGCATACCATTTTGGAAACTAGACCCCTCAAGGCACGTAACAAGGGGTCCAGTGAGCCTTAACACCCCACAGGTGTTTGACGACTTTTCGTTAAAATCGGATGTGTAAATGAAAAAAAAAAATTTTTCACTAAAGTGCAGTTTTTCCCCCAAATTTACAATTTTTACAAAGGGTAATGGGAGAAAATGCCCCCCCAAATTTGTAACCCCATCTCTTCTGAGTATGGAAATACCCCATGTTAGGATGTAAAATGCTTTGCGGGCAAACTACAATGCTCAGAAGAGAAGGAGTCACATTTGGCTTTTTGAAAGCAACTTTTGCTGAAATGTTTTTTTGGGGGCATGTTGCATTTAGGAAGCCCCTGTGGTGCCAGAACAGCAAAAAATACCCACATGGCATACTATTTTGGAAACTACACCCCTCAAGGAACGTAACAAGGGGTCCGCTGAGCCTTAACACCCCACAGGTGTTTGACGACTTTTCGTTAAATTTGGATGTGTAAATGAAAAATTATTTTTTTTTAACTAAAATGCAGTTTTTCCCCAAAATTTTACATTTTTACAAGGGGTAATAGGAGAAAATGACCCCCAAAATGTGTAACCCCATTTCTTCTGAGTATGGAAATACCCCATGTTAGGACGTAAAATGCTCTGCTGGCGAACTACAATGCTCAGAAGAGGAGGAGCGCCATTGAGCTTTTGGAAAGAGAATTAGTTTGGAATGGTAGTCAGGGGCCATGTGCGTTTACAAAGCCCCCCGTGGTGCCAGAACAGTGGAACCCCCCACATGTGACCCCATTTTGGAAACTACACCCCTCACAGAATTTAATAAGGGGTGCAGTGAGTATTTACACCCCACAGATCTTTGGAACAGTGGGCTGTGTAAATGAAAAAGTTTATTTTTCATTTTTACGGACCACTGTTCCAAAAATCTGTCAGACATCTGTGGGGCGTAAATTCTCAATGTACCCCTTATTACATTACGTGAGGGGTGTAGTTTCCAAAATGGGGTCACATGTGTCGGGGGTCCATTGTTCTGGCACTATGGGGGCTTTGTAAACACATGTGGCCTTCAATGCCGGACAAATTTGTTCTACAAAATCCCAATGGCGCTCCTTCTCTTCTGAGCATTGTAGTTCGCCCGCAGAGCACTTTAAATTCACATATGGGGTATGTTCTTACTCAGAAGAGATGGGTTTACAAATTTGGGGGGGCTTTTTTCCTATTTCCCGATGTGAAAATGAAAAATTTAGGGTAACACCAGCATTTTAGTGAAAAAATATAATTTTTTTCATTTTCCCATCCAACTTTAATGAAAATTCGTCAAACACCTGTGGGGTGTTCAGGCTCACTATACCCCTTGTCACGTTCGGTGAGGGATGTAGTTTCCAAAATGGGGTCACATGTGGGTATTATTTTTTTTTTGCGTTTGTCAGAACCGCTGTAAAATCAGCCACCCCTGTGCAAATCACCAATTTAGGCCTCAAATGTACATGGTGCACTCTCACTCCTGAGCCTTGTTGTGTGCCCGCAGAGCATTTTACGCCCACATCTGGGGTATTTCTGTACTCAGGAGAAATTGCGTTACAAATTTTGGGGGTCTTTTTTTCCTTTTACCGCTTGTGGAAATAAAAAGTATGGGGCAACACCAGCATGTTAGTGTAAAAAAATAAAAAATTTTTACACTAACAGGCTGGTGTAGCCCCCAACTTTTCCTTTTCACAAGCGGTAAAAGGAAAAAAAGCCCCCCAAAATTTGTAGTGTAATTTCTCCCGAGTACGGAGATACCCCATATGTGGCCCTAAACTGTTTCCTTGAAATACGACAGGGCTCCGAAGTAAGAGAGCACCATGCGCATTTGAGGACTAAATTAGGGATTGCATAGGGGTATTCTACGCCACTGATTCCCAAACAGGGTGCCTCCAGCTGTTGCTAAACTCCCAGCATGCCTGGACAGTCAGTGGCTGTCCAGAAATGCTGGGAGTTGTTGTTTTGCAACAGCTGGAGGCTCCGTTTTGGAAACCCTGCCGTACAAGACGTTTTAAATTGTTTATTGGGGGGGGGGGACAGTGTAAGGGGTGTATATGTAGTGTTTTACCCTTTATTAGGTGTTAGTGTAGTGTAGTGTTTTTAGGGTACAATCACACTGGCGGGTTACGGTGAATTTCCCGCTAGGAGTTTGCACTGCGGCAAAAAATTTGACGCAGCCCAAACTTGAAGCAGGAAATTTACTGTAAACCCACCTATGTGAATGTACCCTGTACGTTCACATGGGGGGGGGGGGGGGGCAAACCTCCAGCTGTTTCAAAACTACAACTCCCAGCATGTACTGACAGACCGTGCATGCTGGGAGTTGTAGTTTTGCAACAGCTGGAGGCACACTGGTTGGAAAACCTTCAGTTAGGTTCTGTTACCTAACTTAATATTTTCCAACCAGTGTGCCTCCAGCTGTTGCAAAACTACAACTCCCAGCATGTACTAATCACCGAAGGGCATGCTGGGAGATGTAGTTATGCAATAGCTGGAGGTACCCAACTACAACTCCCAGCATGCCGAGACAGCTGTTTGCTTTCTGGGCATGCTGGGAATTGCAGTTTTGCAACATCTGGAGAGCTACAGTTTTTAGACCACTGCACAGTGATCTCCAAACTGTGGACCTCCAGATGTTGCAAAACTACAACTCCCAGCATGTCCAGACAACAAACAGCTATGTGGGCATGCTAGGAGTTGTAGTTTTGCAACATCTGGAGGGATATAGTTGAGAGACCACTATATAGTGGTCTCAAACTGCAGCCCTCCAGCTGTTGCAAAACTACATATTCCAGCATGCCCAAACAGCTGTCTGGGCATGCTGGGAGTTGTAGTTTTGCAACATCTGGAGGGCTATAGTTAGAGACCACGGTCTCAGACTGTAGCCCTCCAGATCTACTTACCGGCTTCCGTAGGATCCCGGCAGCCGTCCTCTTCAGACGCACGTGACGCCTCCCGCCGATCAACGTCGCCGCAGCCTCCGGACGGGTAAGTGGACGTCGGCGCCCGGTCCCCTTCGGTTCCCCGTTCTGCCCCGCCTATTGTGGGAGGGCAGGACGGGGAAAACGAAAGTTAACCCCCCCGCCCCCGGTCTGCTATTGGTCGTCGCCTCTGACGATCAATAGCAGTCCAATAGCAGGGATAGGAGGGGTGGCCCCCCTGTCACCTCACTCCTATGCCTACAGGGGGATCGTGGGTGTCTTGGACAACCGCGATCCCCCTTCTATTCCGGGTCACCGGGTCACAATAGACCCCTATGACCCGGAATCGGCGCAAATCGCAAGTGTGAATTCACTTGCGATTTGCGCCGATCGCCGACGTGGGGGGGTCTGATGACCCCCCTGGGCATTTGCACGGGCTGCCTGCTGATAGATATCAGCAGTCACCCCG
Organism: Hyla sarda; assembly: GCF_029499605.1. Lineage (NCBI taxonomy): Eukaryota > Metazoa > Chordata > Amphibia > Anura > Hylidae > Hyla > Hyla sarda. Next base: position 216,239,160 of record NC_079190.1, on the reverse strand, counting down.
GCCCGGTCCCCACCCGGCGCGCGGCGGGGACCGAAATTCCCACGGGCGTATGGATACGCCCTGGGTCCTTAAGTACCAGGACGTCAAGGCGTATCCATACGCCCTAGGTCCTTAAGTGGTTAAGGACGGACCACTGTGTCTAGGAAATTCACCTTTTCTTGACTTTCTGACATTGTCAATTTCAACTCGGGTCTTACATCATTTTTCATCCCCAACAACATAGGATTGACAAAATCATAAGAGAATACTGGCCGATCTTACAAAAATCGTACCCTAATATAGAGGAATTTAAAACACCCCCGCTCATATGCAATTAAAGACCACCTAATTTAAGAGATCATCTAGTAAGAGCCAACGTGGGCAGTAATAAAAAGATACAGAAACAACATTTTCTGAAATGCCAAAAACATGGGACATTCCCATGCTTACAGTGTGGCCAATGTAGCAATGTTGCTAGGGGAGATTACATCTCCCATCCACATACAGGTAAGAAGATAGCAATTAAGGGTTTTTTCACCTGTAAAAGCCGGAATGTCATTTATGTTATAAAATGTCCATGCGGTCTCCTGTACGTTGGAGAAACGGTACAATGTATAGGAGACCGCATAAACCGTCACAAGTCCACGATCCGCTGCGAAAATCTTCTTTTTCCTATACCAGCACATTTTAAAAATTGGGGTCATAATATATCGCAATTGAAATTTCAGGTGGTAGAGGAAGTCCATTTACCCAGAAGGGGAGGTAACATAAAAAGATTATTACGTAAGAGAGAGGCCGCATGGATTCACAAATTAAACACACTGGAACCGAAAGGTTTAAACAGGGATTATGAGTTGACAAGTTTTCTGACATAATTTATAATATAATTTTTTACTGCTTCACTTTTTGTTTCATATACCGCCGTATAGTATCTGCTCACATATTGTCATATTATGCTCTCATATTTACTTACACATAGCTGCATTTAAATATTCATATATCGTCATATTGTAATAACACTTTATATCTTTTTTGCATTTCAGATACATAGTACAATTACATAGTACGGGGCTTGCGGAAGTCTAACAGGTCATCCACGTGTACTTCAGTCTTTTGTTTTTATTTACATTTGTATCTATTGGTTTGTACACCTGTCAATCATAATTTAGCTCAGCTGATGTCCGTGAGACAGGAAGTGACACTATATAAGATTGTATTTGCTCAGTATGGTTTATGCAACTGAAAAAGGCTAAGCAGCCGAAACGCGTCTTGGGTTTATAAGTTATATGCACAATAAAGCATTTGAAAAGAAGCCGGTGCCGGGAGTTTTTCTACGACTAAATCTAGAAATTAAACTTTCCTGCTTTATTAGGTGGTTATATGTTGCAATAAAATAGTACATAAGGCGAATAACTCATCAATGGGTTTATTTTAATAATTAAATATTTTTTACAAATAAAGAAAAATATAATTAAAGAGGTGAGTATACTTACTTCTTTGAAGAAGCTTGTGCGAAACTTACATTGAGGGCGTGGTCCTCTTGGTCGGTAATGATATTCGTTTAACCCCTTAACGACCACAGATGTATATTTACGTCCATGGCCACCTCCCGTTATGTGAAACATGCTCAGGAGCTGAGCACGATTCATACCCAGCAGGTCCCGGTTGCTAACAGCAACCAGGACCCGCGGCTAATACCGGACATCGCCGATCGGGCTGATGTCCGGTATTAACCCTCAAAAATTGGATGAAATCACTGCCGGTTAGCTCAGCGTAGCTGTTCGGGACCGCCGCAGTGAAATTGTGGTGTCTCAAACAGAGTACAGTGGGAGGGTGCTTACCTTCCTTCCCGCTGTCCGATCTTCACTCTATTGCTCCAAGCCTAAGATCCAGGCTTGAGCAATCGAGCACAGATAACACTGATCAATGCTATGCTATGGCATAAAATGCTTTCCACCGGAGTACCCCTTTAAAACTGTGCTGAAGACCTGTTAAGGCGTGATCATAGGGATTGCTATTGTTTCAATACAGATCTCTAACTTAATGAATCATCTTTTTCATTAAAGAAAATAGATAGATATTTCTGCAACTGAACATCAATATCATTAATCTTAAATTATTTTGGTGGCAAGCACATGGATTTCGCCAAGCACTTCTACCCTTACATTTTTTTTACATTCTGGTAAACTGGTTATTAATTCTATTTCTTTTTACTGTGTTTTTTTCAGAAGGCATATGCTGAAATTCAGATAGGGTATTATCTCTATTACTTAGAGCAGCTCTAAAGGGGCAAGCAAAATATCCAGATATAAACCAGGCAACTGAATGGGTGTATGCTGCAGTTCAAGAGAAGTACAGAGACCAAAACTAGTGTTGCTCGCGAATATTCGCAATGCGAATTTTATTTGCGAATATCGCATATTCGCGAATTCACAAATATTCGCAAATATAGCACTATATATTCGAAATTAAAAATATTCGTTTTTTTTTCTTTTCACAGTACACATCACAGTGATCACCCCTCTCTGCTTCCAGCTTGTGTGGTGTAAAGAAGGCTCTAATACTACTGTGTGAGACTGGCGTGTGAATTTTCGCATATGCAAATTTTCGGTAATGCTAATTTTTGTGTATGCTAATTTTCGCATATGCTAATTTTCACATACACGAATTTTCGCATAAGCGAAAATAAAACGCGAATATTACGAATATGCGAATTTAGCGAATATAGGGCGAATATTCGTCCATATATTCGCAAAATATCGCAAATTCGTATATGGCCTATGCCGCTCAACACTAACCAGAACCCCACCATTTAGAATGTTATAGAATGTCCTAGCTATATGTTATAACATCTCAGAAGGGAAGACCCCTCTAAGATATTTAAAAAAAAACACACAAAAAAGGCAATTAAGTACAAATGCAAAGGCAGTGCTAATAAAGGGGTTATCCAAAGATAGAAAGTTATTCCCTATTCCCAAGATAAGGGATAACAAGTTGACAGGTGGTGCTCCTAAGGCCCCACCAATTATGACAATGGATGTCCCATGTCCCCTGAATAAATACAGCAAAAGCATGCATGCTCAGACACTGATACATATACTATCAGCGTACACAAGTCCAATAGAGAATGAATAGAGGGTCAAGTGAGTAGGCATGCTGATGCTTCATTCACTCACTGACCTCCGTTCTTCTTGTATCTCCGTCTCTCCCATAGAGATACATGGAGGGGCATGTCGCCCACTGCTTCGTGCCATGGTTGACAGTAATCCATGCATGGAGCAGAGGTCGCTCCATGCATGGAGAGAGCTGCGGTGCAGGTAGGAGATTGTGGGTGGTCCCAATGGTCAGACCCCACTCAGATCAGCTAGTTATCTCCTCTCCTGTGGATAGGGGATAACCTTTATTTTTGTTATAAACTCTTTAACCTCTTAAGACCTAAGCCCATTATGGATTATGGAGAGAAAAAGGAGGCCCTTAGGTCCGGCGCTGCTTGGTCCTCTCTCCATTTTTTTCTCTCTCTCTACTTTAAGCCCATTATGACCTTGAAGGGGAACTCCACTGGAAAACATTTTTTTTTTATCAACTGGTGCCAAAAAGTTAAACAGATTTTTAAATTACAACTATTAAAAAAACTTTATCCTTCCAGTACTTTTCAGCTTCTGTTATGATTCACAGGAAGTTCTTTTCTTTTTTAATTTCCTTTCTGCTTGACCACAGTGCTCTCTGCTGACACCTCTGTCCATTTTAATAACTGTCCAGAGTAGGAGCAAATCACCATAGACAATCTATCCTGCTCTGGACAGTTCCTAAAATGGACAGAAAGCACTGTGGTAAGGCAGAAAGGAAATTCAAAAAGAAAAGAACTTCCTGTGGATCATAACAGCAGCTGATAAGTACTGGAAGGATTACGATTTGTTTAATAGAAGTAATTTACAAATCTGTTTAACTTTCTGTCACCAGTTGATTTAAAAATTTTTTTTTTAGTGGAGTACCCCTTTAATGACCAGAGGATTAGTGGTAAGTTTTTGCCGATACTTGCATCATTTCTTGGTGAAAAATTCCCAAATTTCATAAAAAATTTGAAAATGTAGCATTTTTCTAACTTTGAAGCTCTCTGTTTGTAAGGAAAATAGACACACCAAATAAATGATATATTGAGTCACATATACAATATGTCTACTTTTTGTTTGCATCATAAAGTTGACATGTTTTAACTTTTTGAAGACATCAGAGGGCTTCAAAGTTTAGCTGCAATTTTCAAATTTTTCAAGTATGTTTCAAAATCTGAATTTTTCAGGGACCAGTTCAGTTTTGAAGTGAATGTGAGGGTCTTTATGTTAGAAATCCCCCAAAAATGAACCCATTTTGAAAACTGCAACCCTCAAAGTATTCAAAATGACATTCAGAAAGCGTGTTAACCCTTTAGGTGTTTCATAGGAATAGCAGCAAAGTGGAGTCGAAAATTCTAAATCTTCATTTTTTTTACACTAACATGTTCTTGTAGACCCATTTTTTTCCATTTTACAAGGGTTAAAAGGAGAAAAAGCCCCCAAAAATGTGTAACCCAATTTCTCTTGAGTAAGGAAATACCTCATATGTGGATGTAAAGTGCTCTGTGGATGTACTAGAGGGCTCAGAAGGGAAGGAGCGACAATGGGATTTTAGAGAGTGAATTTTGCTGAAATGGTTTTTGAGGGGCATATTGCATTTAGGAAGCCCCCATGGTGCCAGAACAGCAAAAAAAAAAAAAAACTGGCACACTATTTGGGAAACTACACCCCTCAAGGAACATAACAAGGGGTAGAGAGAGCGCCTTAACACCCTATAGGTCATTGATGAACTTTCGCTAAGTGTGACATAAAAATTAAGCAAAATGCTGGTGTTACCCCAAATTTTTCATTTTCAAAAATGTCCCCTAAAAACTAAATTTTTTTCACAAAAATGCTGGTGTTACCCCATTTTTTTAATTTTCACAAGGGGTAATAGGAAAAAATGTCCCCTAAAATTTGGAACCCCATTTCTCTCGAGTAAGGAAATACCTCATATGTGGATGTAAAGTGCTCTGTGGGTGCAAGGGAAGGAGCGACAATGGGATTTTGGAGAGTGAATTTTGCTGAAATGGTTATTGGGGGGCATATCACATTTAGGAAGCCCCCATGGTAACAGAAAAAAAAAATGGCACACTATTTGGGAGACTACACCCCTCAAGAAATGTAACAAGGGGTACAGTGAACCTTAACACCTCACAGGTGTGTAATGAATTTGCAGTGAAAATTTCTCATTTTCACAAGGGGAAATAAGAGAAAAAGCCCCCCAAAATTTGTAACACCAAGTATGGAAATACCCCATATGTGAATGTAAAGTGCTCTGCGGGCGCACTACAACGCTCCGAAGAGAAGGAGCCGCATTGGGATTTTGGAGAGAGAATTTGGTTGGAATGGAAGTCTAGGGCCATGTGCGTTTATAAAGCCCCCATGGTGCCAGTGGAAAAGTGGGCTGTGTAAATGAAAAATATTTTTTTTCATTTTCACAGACCACTGTTCCAAAAATCAGTCAAACACCTGTGGGGTGTAAATACTCACTGCAACCCTTATTACATTCCATGAGGGGTGTAGTTTACAAAAAGGGGTCACATGTGGGGGTGGGTCCACTGTTCTGGAACCACGGGGGCTTTGTAAACGCACATGGCCTTCAATTCCAGACAAATTTTCTCTCCAAAAGCCCAATGGCACTCCCTCTCTTCTAAGCCCTGTAGTGTCCCCACAGAGCACTTTACATCCACATATGAGGTATTCCCATCAGCCACCCCTGTGCCAATCACCAATTTAGGCCTTAAATGTACATGGTGCGCTCTCACTCCTGAGCCCTGTTGTGCGCCCACAGAGCACTTTACGTCCACATATGGGGTATTTCCGTACTCAGGAAAATTGTGTTACAAATTTAGGGGGTCTTTTTTTCCTTTTACCTCTTGAGAAAATGAAAAGCATGGAGCAACACCAGCATGTTAGTGTAAAACATTTTTATTTTTTACACTAACATGCTGTATAGACCCTAACTTTACCTTTTCATAAGGGGTAAATGGAGAAAAAGCCCACCAAAATTTGTAACGCAATATCTCCTGAATACGGAAATACCCCATATGTGGCCCTAAACTGTTGCCTTGAAATATGACAAGGCTCCCAAGTCATAGAGCACCATGAGCATTTGATGCCTAAATTAGGGATCTTCATAGGGGTGAACCCGGATGCAAGCATGGCACTTGCCTCCTCCACCAAAAATAGCCTATGACAGTATTTCCCAAACAGGGTGCCTCCAGCTGTTGTAAAACCCCCAGCATGCCTGGACAGTCAATGGCTGTCCGGCAATACTGGGAGTTGTTGTTTTGCAACAGCTGGAGACTCCGTTTTGGAAATAGTGCGTTTCCAATTTTTATGGGGGGGGGGGGGTTACTGTATTATGTAAGGGTGTGTGTATGTAGTGTTTTACTCTTAATTTTGTGTAGTATAGTATAGTTTTTTTAGGGTACATTCACATGGGCAAGGGTTCCCAGTGAGTTTTTCCCGCTGGGAGGTTTGAGCTACAACGGAAAATTTGCCACAGCTCAAACTTGAAGCGGGAAACTAGCTGTAAACCCCCGCCCATGTACATTCACATGGGGGGGGGGGGGCAAACCTCCAGCTGCAGCAAAACTACAACTCCCAGCATCCACTGTCTGTCAGTGCCTGCTGAGAGTTGTAGTTTTGCAACAGCTGGAGGCTAATTGGTTGTGCCTTGTTAGGTAACAAACATGTGCCCTGTTAGGTAACAAACCCTAACCGAGTGTTTCACAACCAGTGTGCCTTCAGCTGTTGCAAAACTAAAAATCTCAGCATGCACTGACTGCCGAAGGGCATGCTGGGAGTTGTAGTTGTGCCTGTAGTTGTAGTTCTAATTCATCGACGATTAGGACAATCGTGAGGTGGCACCAGTGCCACCTCATTCCTGCTGGTAAAGGGTGATAGATGTTGTCTCGGACAGCACCTATGATAGGGTAATAGATGCTGTCTCAAACAGCACCTATCACCCTTTTTTTCGATTGATCTGGAATCGCCGCACATTTGCGGTGATCACCAACATTGGGGGGTCTCAGGTCTGCCCCAGGGGTTTTCACGGGGTTCCTACTGAATGATTTCAGCAGGCATCCCGTTCCGTTCACCGCTGGATTAAGTAAACGGTGAACGGAAATGCCAAGGGGGCGGACATGTACGCCCTTGGTCCTTAAGTCCCAGGATGCAAGGGCATACCTGTACTCCCTTGGTCCTGGTGGGGTTAAGATTTGTTATACTATTGATCAAGAGAGGCTGTAGTGCCAATCCATCTTTATGTTCAGAAGAGTAAAACAACATTTATAAAGAAATGTTGCTGAGAACTACAGCACTTATTCACAAGGATCTATGGGATCTTGGCTTTATGCTTTGCTCTACAACACTGTTTTTCTAATACATTCTAATGTCTTAAGGACTTGCAGGTGTTGAAACAAGCTAACAAAGCTAACAAAACTATTTCCTTGCATCATTTGCTTCATGATGGGCTATGAAATGAAGAACTAGGAATGCAAATTCCAAGCCGCTTACAAAAATAACATTTATGAATATATTCCAAAGTAGAAACATGTACATTTTTTCTTAGAGCTGGGCGGTATGACCAAAAATGTGTATGGCAGGATTTTTGTAAGTTATGGCGGTTCAACGGTATTTCCCTCCCATCATGTGACCCGTGGTAGCCGGCCGGCTCCTTACATGACAGTGCGCTCAGCCTATCACTGGCCGAGGCGGGACATTGCTGCGGCCGGTGAAAGGATGACGGCTCTGTGACGTTCCCATCCCTAGCGTGAGGCGGATACCAGAGCAACGTATTCAGAAGGTCTGATAAAAGCAGGAAGACAAAAGGCAGATAAGAGAGAAAGAGGGGAATTGTTGGTAAACAAAGAGCATAATGTAAAGAAAAAAGAAAGAAGATTTACATTTACGTTCAATAATTCACAGATGAACAGAATCATAGAACAAGCGATTAGAAAGAACTGGTATATAATAGAAAGTGATGAAGACCTGAGTTTAATAGCAAAAAGAAAAATAAGACAATAAGTGACATCCTTAAAAGTAATAAGAAAAATCATGAAAAGGAGAATGAATCATGGATAGCTAAGATGATACCTAAGGGAAACGTACAGTGTAAGTCATGTAACTTTTGTAAATTTAATCTGAATGCCAAAACCCTGAGGATAGGAGGGATTTCCCCTACAGTGAATGAGTTGATTACATGCCACTCAAAATATATTGTATATGCAATTTTTTGCCCATGTGGGTATTATTACGTGGGCAAGACGACATGGCAATTAAGGATCTGAGAGCATTTTTATTCTTTCCGAACAGGAAAGGGGTCACCTCGCCTCTTTTCCCACTTGAATGATACCCATGGAGGGTATCCTGAAATACTCAGGTTTGTCGGTCTCGAACAGGTGTGTGCCAGCCCAGACACACAAAGAAATGGCTGCAGAAAGAAATGAGCTCGATCCTGAAGAATGAAGACTAGGGTTAAGCGATCGTGTGGACTTGAGTTCCTTTGTTTGAGACCTACCTCTTAGTCATTACGTCTTTTAGTCATATGAGGTCTAACTAATGGTAATTGGTTTATTTGTTAATGAACACCTGTCTTATGTGTACCTTCTTTCCTCACTGAACTAGAGGCCAGTTGAAGCATGCAAGAGTGCAAAACAGTGCTGTCGCCTTGTGGAAGCCCCCCCCCCCCCCCCCCGCTTGTCATCCTGTCCTGCATGATATGTGAGTATTTCGGAACAAAAGGAGATACTCTGAAGACGTGGTGAGTGCCGACTTTCTTTTTTCCTTCTAATTTCTACATGTGAAGTTTTGCCACATACTGTCAGAGCACCATGAAACGTTTCGTACTTTGAAGGTATACTGTCGAGCGTGAGCAAACTACGAGTCCCATTGTTGCAGCAGTGCCGAACTTCAACTCTTTTTGTATATGTTTGTAAACATTGTTGTACCTATGGCTAAGTATGGAGCTCCAAGTCATCTGCTGGCTCTGGCAAACAGATCTTTCCCTAATTTGGTATATGGGACTGAGCTGTAGTAAGCTGCAGTAGCAGGCAGTGCCAAGGCAAGTGCTAAGACACTATAATAAGCTGATTGCTGGGGGTGGACGAAGTCGAATGAGCACACTGACTTTACTGACTAAAAAACCCTTTATTGATGAAGGGGGTCATTTTCATTCATATTTTATAAAATTTTTATTCTAATTATGGGTTTTAAATTCATAATATTTAAATGCACATTTATTAAATAAAATACTATATGTAAGCTTTGTTTTAAGTATTCTTATTGAAACTGTTTCATTAATTGGTGCTCAGCATTAGATACCGTATTTATCGGGGTATACCACGCACCGGCCTATAACACGCACCCTCATTTTATCAAGGATATTTGGGTGAAAAAAGTTTTTTACCCAAATATCCTTGGTAAAATGAGGGTGCGTGGGTGTGCATGTGTTTACCCCGATACACTGTTTCTGACCCCGCAGAAGCCCCCAGGAACGGCAGGGGGAGAGAGACAATCGCTGCCCGCTTCTCTCCCCATGCCTTTCCTGGGGTCTAGAGCCCTACTGCCGCTGCTTCTCTCCCCCTGGCTATCAGCGCTGCTGCCCTATTGCCTCCCCCCATCCACGGTTGTATAATTACCTGTTGCCGGGGTCGGGCCCACGCTGCTTCTGGCTCCAGTGCCAGTCTCCTGTGTCGTTGCTATGCGCGGTGCAGCGTAATGACGAGTGACGTCTTCAATGCGACGTCACTCGTCATTACGCCGCGCTGCGCATAGCAACGACGCAGGAGACTGGCACCGGAGCCAGAAGCAGCGCGGACCCGACCCCGGCAACAGGTAATTATACAACCGGGGATGGGGGGAGGCAATGGGGCAGTGGCGCCGGCAGTCTCTGGACCCCAGGATAGGCAGAGGCAGAGAAGCCGGCAGCGACGGCAGTTCTCTGGACCTGCAAAAGCCACTGCAGTTCATTGATTTAAAGCGCCCGCTTTAAATCATTGAACTGCAGCGGTTTATCGGCGTATAGACTTTAGGCTAAAAATTTGAGCCTAAAAATGCGTGTTATACTCCGATAAATACGGTATGTTTATGCTGGAAATAAAGAATTTAAACCGCTGGATTCACATTTATTAATTGTGTTATGTACGGTATTTTACACCAGCAAAATTATAACCTCTTAAGGACTCCGGGCGTACCTGTACGCCCTAAGCCCGATCCCGGTGTTTAAAACCGTGACCCCACATCACACCGGGTCGGTCCCGGCTGCTATTCATAGCCGGGACCCTGGGCTAACAGCGCGCGGCACAAATCATTGTGCCGCGTGATATTAACCCTTCAGACGCGGCGATCAAAGTGGACCGCCGCTTCTGAAAGTGAAAGTAAATGCTTCCCGGCAGCTCAGTCGGGCTGATCGGGACATTGCGATAAAATCGTGATGTCCCAATCAGCTAGGACGCGAGCGGAGACACCCTTACCTTGCTCCGTCGCGTCCGATCTGGGTTTGATTGCTCCAAGCCTGAGCTATTGGCTTGAGCAATCGAGCCCCTATCTCGCTGATCCATGCAAAGCTATGGCTTTTCAGGGATCAACATCAGAGATCAGTGTGTGCAGTGTTATAGGTCCCTATGGGAGCTATAGCACTGCAAAAAGAAAGTGAAAAAAAAAAAAAAGGTTAACAAAGGTCATTTAACCCCTTCCCTAATAAAAGTTTGAATCACCTTTTCCCATAAAAAAAAAATCTGTGTAAATAAAAATAAACATATGTGGTATCGCGGCGTGTGGAAATGTCCAAACTATAAAAATATATTGTTAATAAGTCTCACGGTCAATGGCGTACGCGCAAAACAGCGTATTTTTGGTAACTTTTTACATCATGAAAAAATGAATAAAAAGCGATCAAAAAGTCTGATCAATACAAAATGGCGCAAAAAATCATCATACCAGCCCGTACGCGGAAAAATAAAAAAGTTATAGGGGTTAGAAGATGAGAATTTTTAACATATAAATTTTCCTGCATATAGTTATGATTTTTTTCCGAAGTACCACAATATCCAACCTATATAAGTAGGGTATCATTTAAACCATATGTACCTACAGAATAAAGAGAAGGTGTTATTTTTACCGAAACATGCACTGCGTAGAAACAGAAGCCCCCAAAAATTCCAAAATGAAATTTTTCTTCAATTTTGTCGCACAATGAATTTTTTATTCCGTTTTGCCGTAGATTTTTGGGTAAAATGACTAATGTGACTGCAAAGTAGAATTGGTGGCGCAAAAAATAAACCATCATATGGAATTTTATGTGCAAAATTGAAAGCGTTGTGATTTTTAGAAGGTTATGAGGAAAAAATGTAAATGCAAAAATGGAAAAACGCTGAGTCCTTAAAGGGGTACTCCGGTGAAAACCTTTTTTCTTTTAAATCAACTGGTGCCAAAAAGTTAAACAGATTTCTAAATTACTTCTATTAAAAAATTGTAATCCTTCCTGTACTTATTAGCTGCTGAATACTACAGAGGAAATTCTTTTCTTTTTGGAATTCTCTCTGATGACATCACGAGCACAGTGCTCTTTGCTGACGTCATTATAATAATAATAACAATAACTCTTTATTTATTGTTGTCCTTAGTGGGATTTGAACCCAAGGCCCCAGCGCTGCAAGGCAGCAGTGCTAACCACTGAGCCACCATGCTGCCCTTAGCATACATCTGCTATGCACGGTTGCTAAAATGGACAGAGATGTCAGCAGAGAGCACTGTGGTCGTGATGTCATCAGTGTTCCAAAAAGAAAGGAATTTCCTCTGTAGCATTCTAGCATTCAGCAGCTAATAAGTACTGGAAGGATTAAGATTTTTTAATAGAAGTAATTTACAAATATGTTTAACTTTCTGGCACCAGTTTATTTAAAAGAAGAAAGGTCTTCACCGGAGTACTCCTTTAAGGGGATAAAGCATAGTTATAAAAACATTTTGCTTAACCCCCTTCTTGACCTCCCCCCCTCAATATAACTTTTTCAATTATGTGTTTTCCCTCTTCACCTTCTAAGACCCAAAGTGATTTTATCTTTTCACTAACAGATTTTTTTTTTTTGCGGGAAAAGTTTCATTTTAATTGCCACCCTTCATTTTACCATATAATGTATGGATTTATTGGGTATAGTGTAAAAAAATGCAATTGCACAATTTTGTGGGGAAATAATTTCTTCAGTTTGTGATGTGACCAAAAATCTGCAAATTTTTACATTTGGTGTTTTTTTCTGCTTATGCCATTCATCATGCTGTTCGCATGATTTCTTGTACTTTCAAAACAATTTTTTTCCCGCTTTTTTTGCCAACAACCCCCCCACCCCCTCTCCCCCCGGGACTTTTATAAGTAATCATTTGATTACATAGATCAGTGGAATGCACATACATTGCATTGATCTATTTTATCAGCACTCTACTCATACAGTAGGTTTGTCACGGCAGCCACGTAAGCCTATAGAAGGCCCCAGGCTTCCATAACAACTGGTCTGCGACTGCGATTACATTGCAGGTTTCTCTCTACCAATGATACATCTCAAAATAGTTTAGAGGCTGCAATCACTATTGATCATGGCATTTAAACAGTTAAATGACCAGCATCCGTGTAATATGGTGTATAATAGCATCAAATACACCATGTGGGTATTTCCCCAATTCTTCACTGGAAATCCTTAAGTCACATGATGAAAGAATTACATGATGCAGGGAAAAGAACGCTTTAGAATGGTTAGCCAGTCAAACTCACCTAACAGTAGTTAGAGCAGACAAGGGAGGAGAAATTGTTGTGGTGAAAACTGAGCCGTATGAAGAAGAAGCCCTGAAGCAATTATCTGACCAGACTACCTATGAGGGTCTTACATCAGACCCTACTCAAAAAATTTTAAACCAGTTGAGAACGCTGCTTAGAAGTTTTGTGGAAAAAATACTTAAAGGACTCTAATGATGTCCTCCAATTCCTTAACAGCTTCCCTTGGTGCAACACCTTTAAACTGGCTAGAAAGCTTATACACCCGCATCCCTATGGATGCGGGTGTGCAAGCCAAATCCTTTCTTTCTTTAGCAGACGAATAAGTCCCCAGCCTTCGTGGATTTTGTGTGTGATGTGATCGTTTCATACTTTCTCACAATACTTTCCAATATAGTCAACAGTGGTACAACATCTCATGTACTTTTGCAAATGAATTTTTAGCAATTTTTGAATACAGGTCTATTTTTTCCATCAATAATCCATACACAAGCAATATTAAAGCTTTTAAGAGATATGTGGATGATATATTAATTATATGGAAAGACTCTGAAGAAAGATTTGAGTTTTTTAGGTTTTGTTAACCATTGGAAAGAAGTGACATGAATATGCGGTTTACTAGTGTCCTCAGTACTTCATACCTTGAGTTTCTGGATATCAATATTTAAGCTATACCGGATGGTTTAGCAACTGAAGGCTACAGGAAAAGCATCGCAAAAAACTGCATATTGCACTACTCGAGCTATCACCCGATCCACACGATTTTAGAGATTAAATAGTGATCCCGCCACATATAAAGAACAAGCTAAAGACCTAAAAAAGAGACTTCTGGATAGAGGATACCCCTGTGCTATTCTGGACACTGCACAAAATAAAGTTGAGAAAATGGATAGAAAATAAATTATATCAGGATGCAATAAAAAGAAAAGTAACAATGAAAAAATATTCACCCTCTCCTTTGGGAACTCCCAAATGAATTAATTTATAAATAGTACAATCAAAAAACATTGGCATATTCTGGGGAACAATAGTGATCTCAGGCAAGTTGCTGAACGCCCCCCACTTATCACCTACAGAAAAAACAAGACCATCTCGAATCATCTTAAACATCTTGGTAGAACTCACTTAACTAAAATATCTAAGCCTGAAAATTGACTCAATGATCTGAGCATGATAGGGAACTTTAGATGTGGTAACTGCAGGTATTGTCGTTACAATACCTGCGATAAATCCTGTATTTTGGGAGGTGTCTTCCACTCTATTACCCAGTTGATCATCTGTAAAAGCACTTGTGTAGTGTACTACTTGATATGTCCATTTTTACGCTTTTATATAGGGAAAACCAAATGCCAGTTATGCGTTCGGTTTAGAGAACACCTCTACTCCTTGAAAAAAGGTCAGGGTGCCCCCAGGTTAGCTGAGCACTTATGATTATGTCCAGGGGTCAAGTCCTGGGAAAAAAAAGGTGGAAACTCACCCAAGATTTCTAATACACCCCCCCCCCCAGTTTGCACAAAAAAACAAACCAAAACTTCCAAGCTAAAACTTGACATCCTGCACAGTTCCAGGATTCTTACAGGCCGCAGGCATACAGCTGCCTACAGTTTACAAGAGTTTAGTAACAGGGCAAGACTCATTGCTTAGTCACAGGTTTTAACTGTTATACACATTTTTTTTTTTATAACAGGTTAATCCTCTGTGTTATCCTACTAGGGGGCTGTTCACATCACCATTTAAACTTAAGCTTAGAATATACATAAAGGGTTGCCAACACATACTGTGGTGTATTGGCAGTGGTCTAGTTCACTTTAATGGCCTAAATGTAGTCAACTAGTGACTAAGTTTTAGTCCATTCCCTGCATGTATGTTTACTTTGCAGCACTGAAAAGCACAGCAGACCGCACTTTTTAGTCACACTAAGTAAACATATACATGCAGAAAATGGACTAAACATAGACACTAGCCCTTGACTATGTTTAGGCCACTAAAGTAAATGGGGGCATTGCCACTACACCGCAGTATATGACATCTCTGTTTGACAGAATATACTGTATAACCTAAGTGTAAGGTTAAATCATGATGTGAATATATAGGACCATATATAGTAGCCAGAGAAGGAGAGAACAGGAGTAACTACTGCCCCCTACCCCCACTTCTACAAATATTCCCACATATGGTGACCATATAATGGTAGATATGAGCTGCACACATGCTCTTCAGACCATATAAGCGATTACATACAGTTATATCAGGTGACTCGCGAGTGACATCTTCGCTGATCAGAGTCGGTTACTTTCCTTTTTCTTCTTATTCCAGACACAACTCGTCTTCACATGACCTGCAAGACAAACATTTTAGGATCTGCACTTTTACGGCACCTATAGTGCCCCAAACAGTAATAATGCTCCCCTGTAGAGATCACCAGCCCTCCTGTATAGCCCCTATATGGCAGTAGGCCCCAATCGAAGTTAGTTACCATCACAGTCCGACTCCACAATAGTGGCTCATTGGCCGGCAGCGGAGGACCCGGTGTATTCTAGCAGACGTGACTTCCTCAGCATGTCTACTCCCAGCAGCTATTGCTTTGTCGAAGTGGTAGTGGGCGGCTGCATTCCTAAAGTGGTGGTGGCCCTGGGTCACTCAAGAATACACAATGTAACAAGGAGAAATGGGACTACTTAAAAGACGCATAATTGAAGGCAACAGAAAATTGCATTCGACTTGTCAGTAAAAGCAGAAAAAGGAAGAGACCACTGTGGTACTCAGCAGAAGTGGCGAAAATCATAAAAAACAAAAAGCTAGCATTTAGTAATTATAAAACAACCCAGAGCAATGAAGATAGGAAAAATCTACAAGACTAGGCAGAAAGAGGCCAAGCAAGTTATGAGAACTTCTAAAGCGCAGGCAGAAGAAAAAACTAGCTCAGTCTGTGAAAAAGGGGATAAGACATTCTTCAGATATATAAATGAAAAAAATTAAATTAAAACAAGGAATAACTAAATTAAAAACAAAGGAAGTGTTACGCCGAGCGCTCCGGGTCCCTGCTCCTCCCCGGAGCGCTCGCGGCGTCTCTCTCTCTGCAGCGCCCCGGTCAGACCCGCTGACCGGGAGCGCTGCACTGACACTGCCGGCGGGGATGCGATTCGCATAGCGGGACGCGCCCGCTCGCGAATCACATCCCAAGTCACTCACCTGTCCCAGCCCCCGGCTGTCATGTCCTGGCGCGCGCGGCTCCGCTCCTTAGGGCGCGCGCGTGCCAGCTCTCTAAGATTTAAAGGGCCAGTGCACCAATGATTGGTGCCTGGCCCAATCAGCCTAATTAGCTTCCACCTGCTCCCTGTCCATATTACCTCACTTCCCCTGCACTTCCTTGCCGGATCTTGTTGCCTTGTGCCAGTGAAAGCGTTCAGTGTTGTCCAAAGCCTGTGTTCCAGATCTCCTGCTATCCTCTTTGACTACGAACCTTGCCGCCTGCCCCGACCTTCTGCTACGTCTGACCTTGCCTCTGTCTAGTCCTTCTGTCCCACGCCTTCTCAGCAGTCAGCGAGGTTGAGCTGTTGCCGGTGGATACGACCTGGTTGCTACCGCCACAGCAAGACCATCCCGCTTTGCGGCGGGCTCTGGTGAAAACCAGTAGCAACTTAGAACCGGTCCACAGACACGGTCCACGCCAATCCCTTGCTGACACAGAGGATCCACATCCAGCTAGCCGAATCCTAATAGTAGATCCGGCCATGGATCCCGTTGAGGTGCCTCTGCCAAGTCTCGCTGACCTATCCACGGTGGTCGCCCAGCAATTTGCCCAACAAGGACAGCAGCTGTCGCAGTTGACCGCCACGTTACAGCAACTTCTGCCACTGCTACAGAAGCAACCATCTCCTCCGCCAGCTCCTGCACCTCCTCTGCAGCGAGTGGCCGCTCCTAGCCTCCGCTTGTCCCTGCCGGACAAATTTGATGGGGACTCCCGACTCTGCCGTGGCTTCTTGTCTCAATGTTCCCTACATATGGAGATGTTGTCGGACCAATTTCCTACAGAACGGTCTAAGGTGGCGTTCGTAGTGAGTCTTCTATCTGGAAAGGCTTTGTCTTGGGCTACACCGCTCTGGGACCGCAATGATTCTGCCACAGCCACTGTCCAGTCCTTCTTCGCTGAAGTCTGTAGTGTCTTCGAGGAAGCAGCCCAAGCTTCTTCTGCCGAGACTGCCCTGCTGAACCTGGTCCAGGGTAATTCTTCAGTAGGCGAGTACGCCATCCAATTTCGTACTCTCGCTTCCGAATTATCTTGGAATAACGAGGCTCTCTGCGCGACCTTTAAAAAAGGCCTATCCAGTAACATCAAGGATGTGCTGGCCGCACGAGAGATTCCTGCCAACCTGCAAGAACTTATACATTTGGCCACCCGCATTGACATGCGTTTTTCTGAGAGACACCAGGAGCTCCGCCAGGAAAAAGATCTTGATCTCTGGGCACCTCTCTCACAGTATCCTTTGCAATCTACCCCTGTGCCTCCCGCCGAGGAGGCTATGCAAGTGGATCGGTCTCGCCTGACCCATGAAGAGAGGACTCGCCGTAGGGATAACAATTTATGTCTGTACTGCGCCAGTACCAAACATTTCTTGATGGATTGCCCTATTCGTCCTCCACGTCTGGGAAACGCACGCACCCAGCTCACGTGGGTGTGGCGTCTCTTGGTACAAAGTCTGCTTCTCCACGTCTCACTGTGCCCGTGCGGATTTCTCCTTCTGCCAACTCCTCCTTCTCAGCCGTGGCCTGCTTGGACTCTGGTGCTTCTGGAAATTTTATTCTGGACTCTTTGGTGAACAAGTTCTGAATCCCGGTGACCCGTCTCGTCAAGCCGCTCTACATTTCTTCGGTCAACGGAGTGAAGTTGGACTGTACTGTGCGTTACCGCACAGAACCCCTCTTAATGTGCATAGGACCCCATCACGAAAAGATTGAATTGTTCGTCCTTCCCAACTGCACCTCTAAAGTCCTCCTCGGTCTGCCATGGCTCCAGCATCATTCTCCCACCCTTGACTGGACCACCGGGGAGATCAAGAATTGGGGCCCTGCTTGCCGCAAGAAATGCCTCAAGTCTGCTCCCAGTCCCGTCAGGCAAGCCTCAGTGCCTCCTCCTACACGTGGTCTCCCCAAGGCCTTGCGAATCGCATCCCAAGTCACTCACCTGTCCCAGCCCCCGGCTGTCATGTCCTGGCGTGCGCGGCTCCGCTCCTTAGGGCGCGCGCGCGCCAGCTCTCTGAGATTTAAAGGGCCAGTGCACCAATGATTGGTGCCTGGCCCAATCAGCCTAATTAGCTTCCACCTGCTCCCTGTCCATATTACCTCACTTCCCCTGCACTTCCTTGCCGGATCTTGTTGCCT
Organism: Hyla sarda; assembly: GCF_029499605.1. Classification (NCBI taxonomy): domain Eukaryota; kingdom Metazoa; phylum Chordata; class Amphibia; order Anura; family Hylidae; genus Hyla; species Hyla sarda. The sequence goes on along the minus strand of NC_079190.1, from coordinate 216,220,938 downwards.
TGTGCCAGTGAAAGCGTTTAGTGTTGTCCAAAGCCTGTGTTCCAGATCTCCTGCTATCCTCTTTGACTACGAACCTTGCCGCCTGCCCCGACCTTCTGCTACGTCTGACCTTGCCTCTGTCTAGTCCTTCTGTCCCACGCCTTCTCAGCAGTCAGCGAGGTTGAGCTGTTGCCGGTGGATACGACCTGGTTGCTACCGCCGCAGCAAGACCATCCAGCTTTGCGGCGGGCTCTGGTGAAAACCAGTAGCAACTTAGAACCGGTCCACCGACACGGTCCATGCCAATCCCTCGCTGCCACAGAGGATCCACATCCAGCTAGCCGAATCCTAACAGGAAGGAAGGTATGTAAAAGTGAAGAAAGGGCTAGCCAACTGCCTTAATCAATACTTCTGTTCAGTTTTTACAGAAGAAAAAGAAGGAAAAGGACCTCCATTAGGGAGGAAGACTAATGAATTGTTTGATGCATGTGTCTTTACAGAGGAAGAGGTTCTACATTTGCTGTCTAAAGTGAAGACAAATAAGTCACAGGGGCCTGATGGGATACACCCAAAATTATTAAAAGAGCTTAGTGGTGAGCTAGCAAAACCGTTAACAGATTTATTTAACCAATCACTGGTAACAGGAGTCGTCCTGGAAGATTGGAAATTAGCAAATGTTGTGCCCATTCACAAGAAAGGTAGTACGGAGGAATCAAGCAACTATAGGCCAGTAAGTCTGACATCAATAGTGGGGAAATTAATGGAAACCCTACTAAAGGATAGAATTGTGGAACGTCTAAAATCCCATGGATTGCAAGATGAAAAACAACATGGGTTTACTTCAGGGAGATCATGTCTAGTGTTGAGCGGCATAGGCCATATTCGAATTCGCGATATTTCGCGAATATATGGACGAATATTCGTCATATATTCGCTAAATTCTCATATTCGTAATATTGACGTTTTATTTTCACGTATGCGAAAATTAGCATATGCGACAAATTAGCATATGCAATAATTATCATATAAACAAAATTAGCATAAGCAAAAATTTGCACGCCAGTCTCACACAGTATTATTAGAGCCTTCTTTACACCACACAAGCTGGAAGCAGAGGGGTGATCACTGTGATGTGTACTGTGAAGAAAAAAAAAAAAACGAATATTCGTAATTACAAATATATAGTGCTATATTCGCGAATAAAATTTGCATTGCGAATATTCGCGAGCAACACTAATCATGTCAAACAAATTATTGATCTTTTTGACTGGGTGACTAATAATAATAAAATAATAGATGGCAGAGGGGCAGTAGACATCGCATATCTAGATTTTAGTAAGGCTTTTGACACTGTCCCACATAGAAGACTTATCAATAAACTGCAGTCATTGAGCATGGACTCCCATATTGTTGAGTGGATTAGGCAGTGGTTGAGTGACAGACAACAGAGGTTTGTAGTCAATGGAGTTTATTCAGAGCAAAGTCTTGTCACCAATGGGGTACCTCAGGGATCTGTACTGGGACCAATTCTGTTTAATATCTTCATTAGTGATAACGCAAAAGGTCTCAATGGTAAGGTATGTCTTTTTGCTGATGACACAAAGATATGTAACAGGGTTGATGTTCCTGGAGGGATATGCCAAATGGAAAAGGATTTAGGAAAACTAGAAGAATGGTCAGAACTCTGGAAACTGAAATTTAATGTGGATAAGTACAAGATAATGCACCTGGGGCATAAAAACCCTCGGGCAGAATATAGAATATTTGACACAGTCCTGACCTCAGTATCTGATGAGAGGGATTTAGGAGTAATTATTTCAGAAGACTTAAAGGTAGGAAGACAATGTAATAGAGCAGAAGGAAATGCTAGCAGAATGCTTGGATGTATAGGGAGAGGTATAAGCAGTAGAAAGAGAGAAGTGCTCATGCCACTGTACAGAACACTGGTGGGGCCTCACTATATTATTGTGTGCTATTGTGTGCAGTACTGGATACCGTATCTCCAAAAGGATATGGATACTTTAGAGATAGTTCAGAGAAGAGCTACTAAACTAGTACATGGATTGCAGGATAAAACTTACCAGGAAAGCTTAACCCCTTAAGGACTCAGCCCATTTTGGCCTTAAGGACTCAGACAATTTAATTTTTACGTTTTCATTTTTTCCTCCTCGCCTTCTAAAAATCATAACTCTTTTATATTTTCATCCACAGACTAGTATGAGGGCTTGTTTTTTGCGCGACCAGTTGTCCTTTGTAATGACATAACTCATTATATCATAAAATGTATGGCGCAACCAAAAAACACTATTTTTGTGGGGAAATTAAAATGAAAAACGCAATTTTGCTAATTTTGGAAGGTTTTGTTTTCACGCCGTACAATTTATGGTAAAAGTGAGATGTGTTCTTTATTCTGAGGGTCAATACGATTAAAATGATACCCATTATTATATACTTTTATATTATTGTTGCGCTTAAAAAAAATCACAAACTTTTTAACCAAATTAGTACGTTTATAATCCCTTTATTTTGATGACCTCTAACTTTTTTATTTTTCCGTATAAGTGGCGGTATGGGGGCTCATTTTTTGCGCCATGATCTGTACTTTTTTTTGATACCACATTTGCATATAAAAAACTTTTAATACATTTTTTATAATTTTTTTTAATTAAAATGTATTAAAAAAGTAGGAATTTTGGACTTTTTTTTATTTTTTTTCGTTCACGCCGTTCACCGTACAGGATCATTAACATTTTATTTTAATAGTTCGGACATTTACGCACGCGGCGATACCAAATATGTCTATAAAAAATGTTTTTTACGCTTTTTGGGGGTAAAATAGGAAAAAACGGACGTTTTACTTTTTTATTGGGGGAGGGGATTTTTCACTTTTTTTTTACTTTTACTTTTACATTTTTTTACATTTTTTTTTACACTTGAATAGTCCCCATAGGGGACTATTCATAGCAATACCATGATTGCTAATACTGATCTGTTCTATGTATAGGACATAGAACAGATCAGTGTTTTCGGTCATCTCCTGCTCTGGTCTGCTCGATCACAGACCAGAGCAGGAGACGCCGGGAGCCGCACGGAGGAAGGAGAGGGGACCTCCGTGCGGCGTTATGAATGATCGGATCCCCGCAGCAGCGCTGCGGGCGATCCGATCGTTCATTTAAATCGCGAACCGCCGCAGATGCCGGGATCTGTATTGATCTCGGCACCTGAGGGGTTAATGGCGGACGCCCGCGAGATCGCGGGCGTCGGCCATTGCCGGCGGGTCCCTGGCTGCGATTAGCAGCCGGGATCAGCCGCGCATGACACGGGCATCGCTCCGATGCCCGCGGTTATGCTTAGGACGTAAATGTACGTCCTGGTGCGTTAAGTACCACCTCACCAGGACGTACATTTACGTCCTGCGTCCTTAAGGGGTTAAAAAATCGATTCTGTGGTTGTTTTTTGTTTACATTTTTTAGGTCGTTCGTCATGCGGTATAAATGACATGTTAACGTTACACTGCAGGTTGATATGATTACAGCTATACCAAATTTTTATACTTTTTTTTTAGTTTTTAGTTTTAGTTACTTATTTTAGTTCATTTATGGCTTGAAAACAATTTTTTATAAAAAAAATCATGTTTATAAGTCGCCGCATTCTGTGAGCTGTAACTTTTTTATTTTTTCCCTGACGCAAGGACTGTGTGAGGACTCTTTTTTTCGGCATGTATTATACACATTTATAATTTATTTTATTTTTTTATAATTTTTTTCACTTGATTTTTTTTTTTTTTATAATTTTTTTAGTAAAATTTTTTTTAATTGTTTCCACTTTTTTCACACTTTATTTTTTTTACTATTATAAACATAATTCAATGGAGTACACATCTGTACTCCATTGAATTATGCCTATGTCTGTCAGTACTGGCATAGGATAGATCAGTCCTTACCTTAGGTATGGACTGATCACTCATGTTGCCATGACAACAGAGGCCACTGTCAGGCCTCCGGTTGCTATGGCAACCATCGGCGGTCTGCTTTCACTTTGCAGAGCGCCGATCAGTGACAGAGGGAGCTACTTCCCTCTGTTGCCCTAATAGAGGCTGTGGTCTTAGTGACCGCAGCGTCTACAGGATTAACAGGGTTAACCCACCGATCGCTTCACACACGGAGGAGAGGGGGTGGGAGGAGATCCGCATCAGATCCCTGCTATCAGATCCCCGCTGCGATTGGTCCCTGGCCGCCTTCAGGGAGGCTCGGCTGTCCAGCACAGCCGGGCTCAATAAACTGTCACAGCGCCCGACGGTTCTGTGACAGTTTATTCTTATCAGGTACATGTACGTGGTGTTGCAGGAAGTCGTCCCTAATCACCACGTACATGTACCCGATTTTGCGGGAAGGGGTTAAAAGAAGAAAAACTACCACAAGAGGACATAGTTTTAAATTAGAGGGGCAAAGGTTTAAAAGTAATATCAGGAAGTATTACTTTACTGAGAGAGAAGTGGATGCATGGAATAGCCTTCCTGCAGAAGTGGTCACTGCAAATACAGTGAAGGAGTTTAAACATGCATGGGATAAGCATAAGGCTATCCTTCATATAAGATAGGGCCAGGGACTATTGATAGGATTCAGATTATTGGGCAGACTAGATGGGCCAAATGGTTCTTATCTGCAGACACATTCTATGTTTCTATGTTAACAAATTACTTTTTTGATAAACTGTAACAAACCCTTCATAGAATTAAGGACACCACCTTTTTTGGCCTTGAAGATACAGAAAGTTAACTTTTTTTTGCATTTTGATTTTTTTCCCTCCTCGCTTTCTAAAAGCTATAACTAATTTTGCCATCCACAGACCTATAAGAGGCTTGTTTTTGCACGACCAATTGTACTTTGTAATGACATCACTCATTTTATTATAAAGTAAAGTGTATGGTTTGTTTATTTGGAGTGCACTTTATGGTAAAAATTATATGCCATCATTATTCTGTGGGTGAATAGGATTAAAATTATACCCTTGTCTACATGTTTTTCTATTATTGTACTGCTTTAAAAAAAAAGTTAAGCATTTTTTTTTATTGTATTCTGACCCCTATAACTTTTTTTTAACCTCCTCTTCATGTAATCACCTTACTTCTGGGGTGGCACACTGTAACAAACCTCCTCCTCATGTAATCTCCTTACTACTGGGGTGACACACTGTAACAAACCTCTTCCTCATGTAATCTCCTTACTTCTGGGGTGACACACTGTAACAAACCTCTTCCTCCTCTAATCTCATTACTACTGGGGTGACACACTGTAACAAACCTCCTCCTCGTGTAATCTCCTTACTACTGGGGTGACACACTGTACCAAACCTATTCCTCATGTAATCTCATTACTACTGGGGTAACACACTGTAACAAACCTACTCCTCATGTAATCTCATTACTACTGGGGTGACACACTGTAACAAACCTATTCCTCATGTAATCTCCTTACTACTGGGGTAACACACTAACAAACCTACTCCTCATGTAATCTCATTACTGCTAGGGTCACACACTATAACAAACCTCCTCCTCATGTAATCTTCTTACTACTGGGTGACACACTGTAACAAACCTCCTCATGTATTTACCTTACTGGAGTGACATGTGACCTCTCCTCCAGCTCAGCCCCGCCTCCTCCACAGCATCGCACAGGTCCTTCAGCCACTATCTCTCCTCTCCTCCACAGCTAAGCTCCGCCCCCAACATGTGATGGTGGCATCATCACAGGTCCTTCATCTCCAGCATCTAGCAGTCCGGGCCAGGGGAGGAGACGGAGGGAGGGTAAGAACAGAGGTCTGTCCTGTAGGACTAATGTAACAGGGAAGGCGTTCCTGTGCATTCCTGCAGGACTCAATTTTTTTTAATTGTATTCTGACCCCTATAACTTTTTTTTAACCTCCTCTTCATGTAATCACCTTACTTCTGGGGTGGCACACTGTAACAAACCTCCTCCTCAAGTGATCTCCTTACTACTGGGGTGACACACTGTAACAAACCTCTTCCTCATGTAATCTCCTTACTTCTGGGGTGACACACTGTAACAAACCTCCTCCTCCTCTAATATCATTACTACTGGGGTGACACACTGTAACAAACCTCCTCCTCGTGTAATCTCCTTACTACTGGGGTGACACACTGTACCAAACCTATTCCTCATGTAATCTCATTACTACTGGGGTAACACACTGTAACAAACCTACTCCTCATGTAATCTCATTACTACTGGGGTGACACACTGTAACAAACCTATTCCTCATGTAATCTCCTTACTACTGGGGTAACACACTAACAAACCTACTCCTCATGTAATCTCATTACTGCTAGGGTCACACACTATAACAAACCTCCTCCTCATGTAATCTTCTTACTACTGGGTGAAACACTGTAACAAACCTCCTCATGTATTTACCTTACTGGAGTGACATGTGACCTCTCCTCCAGCTCAGCCCCGCCTCCTCCACAGCATCGCACAGGTCCTTCAGCCACTATCTCTCCTCTCCTCCACAGCTAAGCTCCGCCCCCAACATGTGATGGTGACATCATCACAGGTCCTTCATCTCCAGCATCTAGTAGTCCGGGCCAGGGGAGGAGACGGAGGGAGGGTAAGAACAGAGGTCGGTCCTGTAGGACTAATGTAACAGGGAAGGCGTTCCTGTGCATTCCTGCAGGACTCAAGCCTTGGTTATGTCATGATAATGACAATGGAGTACTAAAAATTGGAGGCCTCCAAAAGATTGCCTTACCAGATATTGGAGGTAATAAACAGAATCTTCTTTTGCAATGCGAGGCTCACTGGATCCTTAAATGTAATGCCCAACTACCTGCAGGTCTGAATGACCGTTTAGAATTGTTTCAATTCGCTTGCCTTACCTTATTGTTGATACGTTACTTTTCTAGCCACTCAAGCTTAAAGACTCGGCCGGAAGAAGCACGCACTGATGTGCGAAACTGCCGGCGTTGCCTCTGAGCGCTCTTACCATGTGTCTGAACTGAGGATCCCATAGCCCAGACCTGGGAACGCTTTGACACCTGCCTAGCGGTGAGTGCATATACGCTTCTTTTCTTGTTTTGTTTTTTGAAAAAGGAATAAAAACTCACAATTTTTGAAAATACGCCACAAAAAAAATCCTGGGAATACAAAATGACAAAATGTAACCTTAGCCTTAGAGTAGGGATTTGTAGCTGGATCTTGCTTACACATAAATGTCTCCCTAGAATCCATACTAATGAATTGTGTGAGAAGGACAATATGCCAGATATCCAGATATCAACAATCGGCACAGCATTGTCGTGTACCATGGGATGGTTCTCATAGACTGGCATTGTGTATCAGCTTAGGCATTTAGCTGCAATAACCAACCCAGCACTGGCACTAGGCTTCTGGTCCCATTCATTGTGTATATGCCACAGCTCTGTCAAACAAGTGAACCGCAGGGATGCCGGATGTTAGCTCCCTGCCAATCAGACATTTACTGCTCATTCTGAGCATAGGTCATTAAAAACCGGTTATCTTGTTGGATCACAACATCACCGGTACATTAAGATGTGGTACGTGCAAGGCCTGTGATTTCATAAAAGTGTCCAAAACCTTTAGGAGTTACAGTGACAATCATGAGTTCAAAAACTATACCAACTGTAAAACCACGGGCGTGATCTATCTAGCCACATGTCCGTGCCTAAAAGGCTATGTGGGTAAAACCCCCAGAGAACTGAGACATCGTGTCCTAGAACATGTGAAGGATATAAAGAACAGAAGGGACAACACCTTATCCATCCATATGCATCTCCATCATGCTGATTCTCCCCTCAATATTTAGTTTCAGGCAATTTAAACCCTCAAAAAGAACATAAGAGGAGGCAATATAAATCAACCGCTTCTTCAAATGGAGGCAAGATGGATCTACCATTTACAAACTGTCACCCCCCTTGGATTAACTGATGCCTTGTCATTTTCATAATTTATCTAACAACTATGGTAGAGTTTCTCCTTCCTCCTCCTTTTCTTGCCCTCTGAATGTCAAGTGGTACTTATTCATGAAAATTAAAAACTTGTCTCTCATCCTACTTATCAACTTTGGGCTTAGCGGCCCAATAGTATATCCCTTTATCTACTTCTGATCAGTTCTTAGATGTCATCTTTCCCGGTTTGTTTTGCCTTTACCTTCTATTGTGTTTCCATCTCAAACCTGCCCGTGGTCACTATGATTACATAAGTCTTGGTTAAAAATCAGTCATGCCATGCCTAATATTTATGATGTGTAATATTTTCATTCTCAGAGCTAGTCATATATATATGTACAAACTTAGTCTACAATCTTATATCTTACTATCCCAGGTCTTTATCTGGTTTTGAGTTAGTATGTCTGATTGACTGCCTTATTACGCTCTCTCTCCATTGTTGGAACGGATCTGCATTCCACTGCACCATTATTCGGACATGTGACTATACATCATATGACTTGGCACCTCCATTAGTTCACTCTGGTGCAACAGCGCAATCCAGGATGTGGAACGCACCTAACCGGAAGTTACGCACATCTGTGTTCCATCCGACCGGAAGTGACGAACTTTGATGCGACTCCTGGTGTTCCATCCCCGGACATTTAAAGTGCAGGGCGCACTGGTTAAGATCAGCGGCGTCCTCGGCGGACTCGTGGCCATCACTCGCTCCCTTTATCCTGTATCAGGGTAGTACAACCTTTCCTTACATAGCAGTACACATCCGTGCTGTTATTAGTGCTGCTCATTGGGCGCAAGCATCTAACAAGGGTGTCTATTATCTATTATAGCATACAGCACCTCTGTCTATGTGAGCCGGGTGCTTCAGTTTCCTTTTAGCCCCGAGCCATTTCTTATCTCCTCTATCAGGTCAGTAAGTCTTACTTTATATAGCATTGCTCATCTGTTTTTACTGGCATTTGGGGCGCATATGTGATCAAGGTTCTTTGTTTTATTATAGCACACAGCACCACTATCTGTGTGAGCAGAGTGTTGTATCTGTTCTAAGGCCCCTAGTCACATTATATCAAATCTATGATCTTGTCTCACTAGGTGAGTGGCGAGTTGTGATATCATCTGAATTCCACTTGTCTAGTACTTTGTAGTGACCAAGTTTTCAAGGTTACTGAAAGCCTGTGTCACGATGCCGGCTGGCAGGTAGTGGATCCTCTGTGCCAGAGAGGGATTGGCGAGGACCGCGCTAGTGGACCGGTTCTAAGTCACTACTGGTTTTCACCAGAGCCCGCCGCAAAGCGGGATGGTCTTGCTGCGGCGGTAGTGACCAGGTCGTATCCACTAACAACGGCTCACCTCTCTGACTGCTGATGATAGGCGAGGTACAAGGGAGTAGACAGAAGCAAGGTCGGACGTAGCAGAAGGTCGGGGGCAGGCGGCAAGGTTCGTAGTCAGGGTGGATAGCAGAAGTTCTGGTACACAGGCTTTAGACACACAAAACGCTTTCACTAGGCACAAGGGCAACAAGATCCGGCAAGGAAGTGCATGGGAGGAGGTTAGATATAGTTAGGGACCAGGTGGAAGCCAATTAAGCTGATTGGGCCAGGCACCAATCATTGGTGCACTGGCCCTTTAAGTCTCAGGGAGCTGGCGCGCGCGCGCCCTAGAGAGCGGAGCCGCGCGCGCCAGCACATGACAGCAGGGGACGGGAACGGGTAAGTGACCTGGGATGCGATTCGCGAGCGGGCGCGTCCCGCTGTGCGAATCGCATCCCCAACGGCCATGACAGTGCAGCGCTCCCGGTCAGCGGGACTGACCGGGGAGCTGCAGGGAGAAAGACGCCGTGAGCGCTCCGGGGAGGAGCGGGGACCCGGAGCGCTAGGCGTAACAGTACCCCCCCCCCTTAGGTCTCCCCTTTTTTTTGTCCGGTGACTGCCTCCCCTGGGATGAGGACACCGGGAAGGAATGGATGGTTTCCTCAATGACAGGCAGTACAGCAGGAGTAGGAATGGGGAGGGAGGGCAGAGGGTGAAGCTTGGCACGGGGCAGGGAGACACAAGGACGGGAGCCATGAGGGGACACAGAGGCTTGCCTGAAGGGACTGGGAGGGGGGGAGAGGCATTTCCTGTGGCAGGCAGAGTCCCTAACGACCTTAGGGGGACCGGATACAGGAGGAACCACAGGGTCACGGCAGGGAGTACTGGGAACTGGTTTAAGGCAGTCCTTGGAACAAGAGGGACCCCAACTCTTGATCTCCCCAGTGGACCAGTCCAGGGTTGGGGAATGGTGTAGAAGCCAGGGTAGTCCAAGGAGAATTTCGGAAGTGCAATTGGGAAGGACCAAAAATTCAATTTTCTCGTGATGAGGTCCGATGCACATTAGGAGGGGCTCCGTGCGGTAACGCACGGTGCAATCCAACCTGGCTCCGTTGACCGCGAAAATGTGGAGTGGCTTGACAAGACGGGTCACCGGAATGCGGAATTTATTCACCAAGGACTCCCGAATAAAATTCCCAGAAGCACCAGAGTCCAGGCAGGCCACGGCTGAGAGGGAAGAGCTGGCTGAAGTAGAAATCCGTACAGGCACCGTGAGACATGGAGAAGCCGACTTAGCATCAAGAGACGCCACACCCACGAGAGCTGGGTGCGAGCGTGCGTTTCCCAGACGTGGAGGACGGATAGGGCAATCCACCAAAAAATGTTCGGTACTGGCACAGTACAGACAAAGATTCTCTTCCTTACGGCGATTCCTCTCTTCCAGGGTCAGGCGAGACCGATCCACTTGCATGGCTTCCTCGGCGGGAGGCCTAGGCGCAGATTGCAGTGGAGACTGTGGGAGAGGTGTCCAGAGATCTAAGTCTTTTTCCTGGCGGAGCTCTTGATGTCTCTCAGAAAAACGCATGTCAATGCGAGTGGCTAGATGAATGAGTTCATGCAGGTTAGCAGGAGTTTCTCGTGCGGCCAGAACATCTTTAATGTTGCTGGATAGGCCTTTTTTAAAGGTCGCGCAGAGGGCCTCATTATTCCAGGATAGTTCAGAAGCAAGAGTACGGAATTGTATGGCGTACTCGCCAACGGAAGAATTACCCTGGACCAGGTTCAGCAGGGCAGTCTCAGCAGAAGAGGCTCGGGCAGGTTCCTCAAAGACACTTCGAATTTCCAAGAAGAAGGAGTGTACAGAGGCAGTGACGGGGTCATTGCGGTCCCAGAGCGGTGTGGCCCATGACAGGGCTTTTCCAGACAGAAGGCTGACTACGAAAGCCACCTTAGACCTTTCAGTAGGAAACTGGTCCGACATCATCTCCAAGTGCAGGGAACATTGCGAAAGAAAGCCACGGCAAAACTTAGAGTCCCCATTAAATTTGTCCGGCAAGGACAGGCGGAGGCTAGGAGTGGCCACTCGCTGCGGAAGGGGTGCAGGAGCTGGCGGAGGAGATGATTGCTGCTGAAGTTGCGACTGAAGTTGCTGCACAATGGTGAATACTTCCGACAGCTGGTGGGTTAGATGGGCGATCTGTCGGGATTGCTGGGCGACCACCGTGGTGATATCAGAGATATAAGGCAGAGGGACGTCAGCGGGATCCATGGCCGGATCTACTGTCACGATGCCGGCTGGCAGGTAGTGGATCCTCTGTGCCAGAGAGGGATTGGCGAGGACCGCGCTAGTGGACCAGTTCTAAGTCACTACTGGTTTTCACCAGAGCCCGCCGCAAAGCGGGATGGTCTTGCTGCGGCGGTAGTGACCAGGTCGTATCCACTAGCAACGGCTCACCTCTCTGACTGCTGATGATAGGCGAGGTACAAGGGAGTAGACAGAAGCAAGGTCGGACGTAGCAGAAGGTCGGGGGCAGGCGGCAAGGTTCGTAGTCAGGGTGGATAGCAGAAGTTCTGGTACACAGGCTTTAGACACACAAAACGCTTTCACTAGGCACAAGGGCAACAAGATCCGGCAAGGAAGTGCATGGGAGGAGGTTAGATATAGTCAGGGACCAGGTGGAAGCCAATTAAGCTGATTGGGCCAGGCACCAATCATTGGTGCACTGGCCCTTTAAGTCTCAGGGAGCTGGCGCGCGCGCGCCCTAGAGAGCGGAGCCGCGCGCGCCAGCACATGACAGCAGGGGACGGGAATGGGTAAGTGACCTGGGATGCGATTCGCGAGCGGGCGCGTCCCGCTGTGCGAATCGCATCCCCAACGGCCATGACAGTGCAGCGCTCCCGGTCAGCGGGACTGACCGGGGAGCTGCAGGGAGAAAGACGCCGTGAGCGCTCCGGGGAGGAGCGGGGACCCGGAGCGCTAGGCGTAACAGCCTGTATCTATACAAAGAAGTTTACCCCCATTACCTATGGGCTGTCATGCTCTGAGGAGGTAGGATGTCACATGTTGTACCAGGTTTCCATGCTTTTAGGAGTGTTCTATTGTTGGTAAGCCTTCCACCATTATTGTGTATATTTTTTTGTGTTATATCATCAGCAAAGGGATACATAGTGACCCCCGTACTTTTCTGTTTGCTTTACAGCGCTGATATCATCAAACTGGGCATGACGTCTATACAGAAACTTAACACGTGTCATATGCTTATTGCCTCTTTGAATATGTACACCTCCCCTCTGGATGCTGTTTTATAATTGAACTCCTCTTTATCTTGCAACCTATCCTTTATCTCCCTCTGACCAACATTGACAAACACTCCTACTATGGGTTTAACATAACACATAACTACAATATACTGACGGACATCTACTAACCTGCTCTATTAACACTAATAACATAATTTATTTTGATGTATTTTCCTATGTGTTATCTTTGCAAACAGCAGTATCTCATGAACCAAATTGTGGTTTCCTCTTATTCCCTGATGAGCCCACAGAAATGAGTGGGCGAAACGCATTGGCAAGAGAGGTCTGCCACATACTGTATATATTTTTATTCTGCTGTATCCCAATTATGTCCTCACTCCCTATCCACACTTAGAATAGGAGTTATCTCTAGGTAGGGTTTTGTTAGTATAGGTACTCACGTGTATCTGTTCCCCTCCCAATTGGCATCCAATGGTGCTTTTCGTATGAATCACAATTTAATCTGTATTGTATCTTAATTCTTGATCTAACATTGATTGTCTCTTCTCCAAATAAAGAGACTAGATAATCCCTTTAGGGTATGTTTATACATGTGTATTTTGCTGCTGATTTTTCTACCCATTGACTTAAAAAAATGTGAGTGTGAAACTTAAGTAGTAAATCATAACAAAAACAATATACATTTGACATTGGCAAAATCATATAAAACACACATTAACAATTGTGCAATTTTTTAACATGCTTGTAAAACAATCTCTCATATAATTGAGTTGATAAAGCACAATGAATATTTGAATTATTATAATTAGAGATGAGCGAACTTTTTCAAAATTCGATTTGGCCGAATCGCCGTATTTATTCGCGGCAAATCTATATTAAAAAAGGCTATTTCTAGCCTACATACAGCCTCTATAGGGGTATAGAACACTTTGCTGTGTTCTAAAACGCATATGGAGTGTGCTTGGTTAGTGAAATAATACTGTTATTCAGAATAACATGCAGATTACCGGCATCGCTTTTAGAATCACTGCCGCACATTAGCATAATGACAGAGCCTGGTGGTGGCATCAGTGTCAGAAGACCATATAGTAACTGAATGACAGCGTGGAGGTGTTGGCCGCATGAGGAGACCATTTAGTGGATGAATGGCACTGCCCGGAGTTGCCAGCAGCATGAGTAGGCACTAGGCCTTCACAATCCCTAAGATTAAAAGATGAATTAAGAAATTTAAACCGAAGATTTTGGATACCGGGTGCCACCTATGAGAAAATTTGAAATTCCCAGACCCAGGCCCAACAGCGGCATCAGTAACCCATATATTGCCTGAATTACACAGCTTGGATGAGGCTGAAGCATGAGGAGACCATATAGTGGCTGAATGGCACAGCGTGGAGGTGTTGGCAGCATGAGGACACCATATAGTGGATGAATGGCACTGCCCGGAGATGCCAGCAGCATGAGTAGGCACTAGGCCTTCACAATCCCTAAGATTAAAAGATGAATTAAGAAATTTAAACCAAAGATTTTGGATAGCGGGTGCTACCTATGAGAAAATTTGAAATTACCAGACCCAGTCCCCACAGTGGCATCAGTAACCAATATATTGCCTGAATGACACAGCCTGGAGTTGGCTGATGCACAAGTACACACCAGGGCTTCACAATCCCCCCAAAAAACACCACAATTTTAGAAATTTTTGAAAAAGATTTTGGATAGCGGGTGCTACCTATGAGAAAATTTGAAATTACCAGACCCAGGCCCCACAGCGGCATCAGTAACCCATATATTGCCTGAATGACACAGCCTGGAGTTGGCTGATGCACGAGTACACACCAGGGCTTCACAATCCCTCCCAAAAAACACCACAATTTTAGAAATCTTTGAAAAAGATTTTGGATAGCGGGTGCTACCTATGAGAAAATTTTAAATTACCAGACCCAGGCCCAGCAGCGCCATAATTTTTTTCTTTGAAAATCAAAACAAACTTTGAGTGTCCCGGACCCCATCGTGTGGGTACGAAGGACCAAATCCAACAAGCCCCCACAGGGCTCATGTGGCCGTGAGATTTAGGCGAATTGCTCTGACCGTCCATTGTTTCCAAGACTTCTCGCCAAGGCAAACCATGTGAAGAACAGCGTGACACCGCCGTGACCTGCACACATGGTATGCTGAAGGGCCACTGAGACTTGTCCGGGCAGTGGAGGCTTAAGACACAGTGGAGGATGTGGAGGCGGAGTAGCACACTGTCGCAGGACCAACGGGCTGACAGAGTGTAGCAGGAAGCAGCATTGAGTACACACCAGGGCTTCAGAATCCCAAAGAAAAAACAACCATTTTTAAAATAATTTTAAGAATATTTAGGACAGTGGGTGCTACCTATATGTTGCCTGAATGACACAGCCTGGAGTTGGCTGATGCATGAGTACACACTAGGGCTTCACAATCCCTCCGAAAAAACACAACAATTGTAGAAATTCATGAAGAAGACTTATGGATAGCGGGTGCTACCTATGAGAAAATTTGAAATTCCCAGACCCAGGCCCAACAGCGCCATCAATAAACCATATATTGCCTGAATGACACAGGCTGGAGTTGGCTGATGCATGAGTACGCACCAAAGCTTCACAATCCCTAATAAAAAAGACAAACATTTTTGTTGAAAAATTTTAACGAAAATTTAGGACAGCGAGTGCTCTCTATATATTACCAGAATGACGCAGCCTGGAGTTGGCTGCAGCATGAGGAGACCATTGAAATGCGTGATTTTTTTATTTGAAATTGAAATAAAAATTTGTGTCCCGGACCCCGCCGTGTGGGTACAAAGGACCTAATCTCACAAGCACCCACAGGGCTCATGTGGCCGTAAGATGTAGACGCAACGTCTCCATAGCCCTGACCGGCCATTTTTGGTTTTTGTACCTTTGTTTAAGAACAAGCGCATATCCAAGAGTCCAGAAGACTCTATAATGCAGGACGGTGGACCACCAAAAGACATTCTTCTATAAAATAATTTTTTATGAAATAAAGAAGCAGAGTTCATCCCTCTGCGTATTTATTTTGAAAATTTTACTTAAAAAATCACACGCAACAACCGTTCAATGGTGTAATGGTTATTATTGTCAGAAAATTTGAAAAAAACACTACCCAAGAGTGTTTAATAACCCCATACATTGCACCATAAATGTTGAAATTTAAATTAAGCATGTATGTATGTATTTCAAAAATCCTAAAATTAAAGGCCCAAGCCCAGAAGCATCATGAAGTCAAGTAGTTCCTGAAAGACACAGGAGCAGTCAGGAGTAGGCATCAGCACGATCACTCTCGAGATCGAGCAATAACAGGTGTGTTATGCCCTCAGATGTCCGGGGCTGCACGCGCGCTACACTGAACGGACCAACGTGTGTCTATCTTTCACTGACAGGTGCGGGTAACCCGCTGAACCCCGTTCGCGATAGGGATCAGGGATTGCAATTATTTGCCAGGAAAGAAGAATCACAACTAAGCGCTGGTCATAAGCTCGGGTTCATTAAGTCCCTGCCCTTTGTACTGCTAAACTTCCAAAAATGTAAGGCCCAAGGCCTGAGGCATCAGGGAGGCAATTATTTCCTGAAAGACACAGAATGAGTGAGGAGCAGTCATTCGCAGTACCCAAGAGGGTCTCATAACCAACCCCTTACATTTAAAAATCAATGTTGAAATTTGCATTACGCATGTATTTAGCTACTGCAAAACATCCAAAAATTGAAGGCCCAGGGCCTGAGGCATCAGGGAGGCAAATAGTTCCCGAAAGACACAGAATGAGTCAGGATCAGTCAGCAGCAGTACCCAAGAGGGTTTCATAACCATCCCCTACATTTAAAGATCGATGTTGAAATTTGCATTAAGCATGTATTTAGCTACTGCTAAATATACAAAAATTGAGGGCCCAAGGCCTGAGGGCAGGGAGGCAAGTAGTTCCTGAAAGACACAGAATGAGTATGGAGCAGGCATTCGCAGTACCCAAGAGTGTTTCATAACCCCTTACATTTAAAGATCAATGCTGACATTTGCATTAAGCATATATTTAGCTACTGCTAAACATCCAAAAATTAAGGGCCCAAGGCCAGAAGCATCAGTGAGGCAAGAAGTTCCTGAAAGACACAGGATGAGCCAGGATCAGGCAATCGCAGTACCCAAGAGGGTTTCATAACCAACCCCTTACATTTAAAGATGAATGTTGAAATTTGCATTAATCATGTACTTAGCTAATGCTAAACATCCAAAAATTGAAGGCCCAGGGCCTGAGGCATCAGGGAGGCAAGTAGTTCCCGAAAGACACAGAATGAGTCAGGATCAGTCAACAGCAGTACCCAAGAGGGTTTCATAACCATCCCCTTACATTTAAAGATCAATGTTGAAATTTGCATTAAGCATGTATTTAGCTACTGCTAAATATACAAAAATTGAAGGCCCAAGGCCTGAGGGCAGGGAGGCAAGTAGTTCCTGAAAGACACAGAATGAGTATGGAGCAGGCATTCGCAGTACCCAAGAGTGTTTCATAACTAGTGTTGCTCGCGAATATTCGCAATTCGAATTTTATTCGCGAATATCGCATATTCGCGAATTCGCGAATATTCGCGAATATAGCGCTATATATTCGTAATTACGAATATTCTTTTTTTTTTTTTTTTTTTTTTCTTTTTACAGTACACATCACAGTGATCATCCCTCTCTACTTCCAGCTTATGTGGTGTAAGAAGGCTCTAATACTACTGTGTGAGACTGGCACGCGAATTTTCGCATATGCGAAAATTTGCATATGCTAATTTTCGCATGTGCGAATTTACACTTATGTAAATTTTTGTGTGTAAATTTTCGCATATGTTAATTTTCGCACACGTGAATATTCGCGTATGCGAAAATAAAACGAGAATATTACGAATATGCGAATATTCGCGAATATGACGAATATTCGTCCATATATTCGCAAATATTCGCGAATTCGAATATGGCCTATGCCGCTCAACACTATTCATAACCCCTTACATTTAAAGATCAATGTTGACATTTGCATTAAGCATATATTTAGCTACTGCTAAACATCCAAAAATTAAGGGCCCAAGGCCAGAAGCATCAGTGAGGCAAGTAGTTCCTGAAAGACACAGGATGAGCCAGGATCAGGCAATCGCAGAACCCAAGAGGGTTTCATAACCAACCCCTTACATTTAAAGATCGATGTTGAAATTTGCATTAAGCATGTATTTAGCTACTGCTAAATATACAAAAATTGAAGGCCCAAGGCCTGAGGGCAGGGAGACAAGTAGTTCCTGAAAGACACAGAATGAGTATGGAGCAGGCATTCGCAGTACCCAAGAGTGTTTCATAACCCCTTACATTTAAAGATCAATGTTGACATTTGCATTAAGCATATATTTAGCTACTGCTAAACATCCAAAAATTAAGGGCCCAAGGCCAGAAGCATCAGTGAGGCAAGTAGTTCCTGAAAGACACAGGATGAGCCAGGATCAGGCAATCGCAGTACCCAAGAGGGTTTCATAACCAACCCCTTACATTTAAAGATGAATGTTGAAATTTGCATTAAGCATGTATTTAGCTAATGCTAAACATCCAAAAATTGAAGGCCCAGGGCCTGAAGGCAGGGAGGCAAGTAGTTCCTGAAAGACACAGAATGAGTATGGAGCAGGCATTCGCAGTACCCAAGAGGGTTTCATAACCCCTTACATTTAAAGATCAATGTTGACATTTGCATTAAGCATATATTTAGCTACTGCTAAACATCCAAAAATTAAAGGCCCAAGGCCAGAAGCATCAGTGAGGCAAATAGTTCCTGAAAGACACAGGATGAGCCAGGAGCAGGCAATCGCAGTACCAAAGAGGGTTTCATAACCCTAATTGATAACCCAAGAGGGTTTCATAACCAACCATAATTGGGAAATGTTGGTGTAGCAGCATGGTCAATCTACTCTGAGGCATCTGGCATTGGTGGTTGGAAATCCTGGCTGATCCATCCCTGATTCATCTTGACAAATGTCAGTCTCTCCACATTTTTGGTGGACAGACGAGTTCGCCTTGGGGTGACTATAGCCCCGGCCGCACTAAACACCCGCTCTGATGGCACACTACTGGCCGGGCAGGACAGCTTTTCCAGGGCAAACTCTGCTAGTTGTGGCCATAAATCAAGTTTGGCTGCCCAGAAGTCCAGCGGATCTTCAATGATTGTTGGCATGGCCATGTCAAGGTATGCCACCACCCGCTGGTTCAGGTCCTGCTCCATGTCTACCTGCTGCTGATGAGTTGCTTCACAATGCGGGTGAAGAAAGCTACTCATCAGCGACTGTAGACTCAGGCTGCTGCTGTTTGAGCTGGTACTGCTCCTCCCACCCCTCCCCTCCCCAGCAGCCATGGCAGTGGAAGGTGAGTGCAGAGCGCCCCCCGAGTCAGACCTGCGAGTGGATGGACCATGTGGCCGATAGGCATCAGCCAACTGACTACGTAGAATCTCTCTGTAGTAGGTCAGTTTGTCCTCCCTCTCAGTGGGTGTAAAAAAGGCCCCCATTTTGGGATGGTAGCGAGGGTCTAATAAGGTGGAGATCCAGAAGTCATCCCGCTGACGAATTTTGACAATTCAGGGGTCACTACGCAAGCAACTGAGCATGCATCGTGCCATTTGCGCCAGTGACTCGGAGGGACTACCTGCCTCCATCTCCACTGCATACTGCCACGGTGTGTCTGGGTCCTCTGTCTCAACTTCCTCATAACCCTCCAGCTCCTCTGGCTACTCCTGCTCCTCCTCTCCTGTCCGAAGACTAGAAACACCGGCCATCTCATTCAACCTAAACTGTGCTCCGCTCTGCCCCTCATCATCCTCCTCCTCCAGTTCAGCCCCCACAGGGCTCATGTAGCCTTGAGATGTAGGCGCAATGTCTCCATTGCCGTGACCAGCCATGGTTTCAATCATTTGTTGTAGGAAATGTAGGAGTGGAATTACGTCGTATATGGCGTAATCCAGGCGACTCACAAATAATGTGGCTTCCTCAAAGGGCCTCAGCAAATGGCAGGTGTCACGTATGAGCTGCCACTGGTTCACATTGAAGTTACACAGGGGAGTACTCCTATCTGCTTGGATCATCAAGAAATCGGTGATGGCTTTTCTTTGTTCGTATAGTCTGTCCAACATATGGAGGGTGGAATTCCAACGTGTGGCAACGTCACAAATAAGACTATGTTGTGGGATACCGTTCTGACGCTGCAGCTCAAGGAAGGTGTGCTTGGCGGTGTACGAGTGGCTGAAGTGCATGCACAGTTTCCTTGCCATTTCAGGATGTTTTGTAAATGGGGCAAGACTTGAGGAAGTGCTTGACAATCAGATTCAACACGTGTGCCATGCAGGGCGCATGTTTCACACTTCCTTGTTGCAGCACGGACATGATGTTCTTCTCGTTGTCGGTCACCATGGTTCCAATTTCCAGATTTTGTGGAGTAAGCCATACTCGGATTTCTTTACGAATGAACTTTAGCAGTTCCTCCCCTGTGTGACTCCGTTCGCCAAGGCAAACCATGTGAAGAACAGCTTGACACCGCCGTGTCCTACACACATGGTACGATGAAGGGCCACCGAGATTTGGACGTGCAGTGGAGGCCGAGAACACAGTGGAGGATGAGGAGGCGGCGTCACACACTGTAACAGGACCAACTGCCTGGGAGCGAGAGTGTGGAGGAGGAAGCAGTGTGACCTGTCCAAGTTGCTGTTGTGGCTGTGCAGGAACCACATTTACCCAGTGAGCCGTAAAGTATTGTCCCTGCCCGTAGTTACAGCTCCACACGTCGGCGCTGCCGTGCACTTTTGAACACACCGACAGGCTCAAGGACTGGCCCACCTTCTCTTGTACAAACTTATGCAGGGCTGGTACTGCCTTCTTCGCAAAGAAAAGACGGCTTGGGACCCTCCACCTCAGCTCAGCACGAGCCATCAATTCTCTGAAAGGTGCAGAGTCCACCACTTGAAAAGGGAGGGACTGCAACACCAGCAACTTGGACAGGAACACATTCAACTTCTGCGCCGTTGGATGAGTGGGCGCATACTGTTGTCTCTTGTACATGGCTTCGCCGATGGATTGTTGGCGGAATGGCTGACTAAAAGCGGGAGAAGCAGGAGCGACAGAAGGAGGGTGTGACACACAGCTCCCTTCGGCTGAGGTAGTGGAGCCTTGGCTGGATGAAGGAGGGAGCGGATGGCCACTGGGTGGTGCAGCAGGCTGGACCACTACATCGGAGCCACGGTTCTCCCAGGCCGCTTTATGGTGGCAAAGCATGTGTTGACGCAGGGCTGTGGTGCCAACATTGGGACCCTGCCCACGCTTCACCTTCTGCCGACAGATCTTGCATGTGGCTACTTGAACCTCCTCCGGATGTCTTATGAAAAACTTCCACACCACCGAGTAGCTGATTCTCCCACCTGCAGTCCGCACTAATTGACTGCTATTGGCGCCGTCTCCAGGAATCCCTGTCCAACTACCTTCCGGAAAGATAGGCTGCCGCGAAGCAGGTGGTCTCCCCCAGGCACGTTTGGCTCCTGAATTTCCACTCCTGCCACCACGCTGACTGCCAACCGTGCTACCGCCTTGCTGCCTCAATGGCAACCTGCAACTCTCTTCTCCTGATGATGATGAAGCCCCTTCTGCACCCGGCTCCCAATTGCGATTGGCTTCATCATCATCAACAGGTGTGTGCACGTCACTGATGTCCTCCTCAGGTTCCCCAACAGTGTCTGCTTCAGGACCCTGAACACTTGCAACACCACCTCCCACATCACTCTCCGCATCACTACTTGGCCGCCTAGCGGAGCAAGCGGCGCATGTCTCCTCCCCTTCTTGGCTGTCCAGTAGCTGCTGACTGTCCTCTATTAGATGGTCCTCAGTAAATAGTGGAGCTGAACCCATAGCATAAGATACTTCTTTAGGAGAGGGAACAGCATAGGACAATGGCAATGGGAGGACAGGGACTGCTCCCGGGCCATGCCAACTGAGGGTTGTGTCTGAGGAACCCACCGACTGTTGACTGGGGGTGTCAGATGTCACTTGTGATGAAGTGGATGAGCGTGTTAACCAATCGACGATGGCAGATGGGTTGCTGGTGGAGACACGACCGCTGGCTGATAACGGGAGCTCAGACCTCTCCCTGCGACTCGCTGCCACTCGCCCCAAGTCTGCTGCCAACTCTGCCTGAAGTATTTAGGCCTCTGCCACTCCTCTGTGCACGTCCTGGCACTTCTCTGCCTGACATACTTAGTGCGTATATGAGGGGAGTACAATACACACCAATACGCTTAAAACAGTATTTGTGTACAACACCAGCCAGTGTGTACTTTTGGCTGGCCTTTCACAGTATCTAGGCCCTTAAGACTTTAACAGGAACAAAATAGTACACCACTTAGATGTACTTATGTGGTATGCACTTATGAGGGGAGGACAATGCGTTCCAATACGCTTAAAACAGTATTTGTGTACAACACCAGCCGGTGTGTACTTTTGGCTGGCCTTTCACAGTATCTAGGCCCATAAGACTTTAATAGGAACAAAATAGTGCACCACTTAGATGTACTTATGTGGTATGCACTTATGAGGAGAGGAGTATGCGCTCCAGTACGCTTAAAAAAGTATTTTTGTACAACACCAGCAGTACACACCAGTGCTGCAGCACACAGTTGCTGTGTACTACACCCAAAATTGCACTTTCTCTCTCAATCTCACTCCCTTCCCTAGCAGTGCTTCTAGGCAGGATTTGGGCTTGAGGGGAATCGCTGCTGTTCTGTGCAACACACTGTGCAACACACTGCTCTCGGCCCCTCTCTGTAATAGAACGCTGTAGTGACTGGGAGGTGAATCGCTGCTGTAAAAAGTGCCCCTCTCTATCTCTCTGCAATAAAAGGCGAAAGTGAATGGCTACTGCCGATTATATAGGGCTGTGACATCACAGGGGTGGCTGGCTGCTGATTTATGAGTGCGTTTATGAGGGTATTACAATACGCTACACTACTCTTTAAACAGTATTTGTCTAGAACAGCAGCAGGTGATTACTTACGGCTGTCCTTTCACAGTATGTAGGCCCTTGACAGATTAACAGGTACTAGATGGTACAATACTTGGATGTACCTATGCGGTCTGCACTGATGAGGGCAGTAATATGCGTAACTATACGCAGAAAAAACTCTATTTTTGTAAAACACCAGCCGGTGGATACTATTGTTTGGACTTTGACGGTATGGAGCACCTTGACAGCTTAACAGGTACTAGATGGTACAATACTTGGATGTACGTATGCGGTATACACTGATGAGAGCAGTAATATGCCTAACTATTAGTAGAAAAAAATCTGTATTTTTGTAAAACACCAGCCGGTGGATACTATTGTTTGGACTTTGACGGTATGGAGCACCTTGACAGCTTAACAGGTACTAAATGGTACAATACTTGGATGTACCTATGCGGTATGCACTGATGAGGGCAGTAATATGCCTAACTATATGCAGAAAAAAATCTGTATTTTTGTAAAACACCAGCCGGTGGATACTATTGTTTGGACTTTGACGGTTTGGAGCACCTTGACAGATTAACAGGTACTAAATGGTACAATACTTGGATGTACATATGCAGTATGCACTGATGAGTGCAGTAATATGCCTAACTATACGCAGAAAAAAATCTGTATTTTTGTACAACACCAGACGGTGGATACTATTGTTTGGACTTTGACGGTATGGAGCACCTTGACAGCTTAACAGGTACTAGATGGTACAATACTTGGATGTACGTATGCGGTATACACTGATGAGAGCAGTAATATGCCTAACTATTAGTAGAAAAAAATCTGTATTTTTGTAAAACACCAGCCGGTGGATACTATTGTTTGGACTTTGACGGTATGGAGCACCTTGACAGCTTAACAGGTACTAAATGGTACAATACTTGGATGTACCTATGCGGTATGCACTGATGAGGGCAGTAATATGCCTAACTATATGCAGAAAAAAATCTGTATTTTTGTAAAACACCAGCCGGTGGATACTATTGTTTGGACTTTGACGGTTTGGAGCACCTTGACAGATTAACAGGTACTAAATGGTACAATACTTGGATGTACATATGCAGTATGCACTGATGAGTGCAGTAATATGCCTAACTATACGCAGAAAAAAATCTGTATTTTTGTACAACACCAGACGGTGGATACTATTGTTTGGACTTTGACGGTATGGAGCACCTTGACAGCTTAACAGGTACTAAACTGTACAATACTTGGATGTACCTATGCGGTATGCACTGATGAGGGCAGTAATATGCCTAACTATTAGCAGAAAAAAATCTGTATTTTTGTAAAACACCAGCCGGTGGATACTATTGTTTGGACTTTGATGGTTTGGAGCACCTTGACAGATTAACAGGTACTAAATGGTACAATACTTGGATGTACGTATGCGGTATACACTGATGAGGGCAGTAATATGCCTAACTATTAGCAGAAAAAACTCTGTATTTTTGTAAAACACCAGCCGGTGGATGCTATTGTTTGGACTTGGATGTACCTATGCGGTATGCACTGACGAGGGCAGTTATATATGCGTAACTATACGCAGAAAAATACGCAGAAAAAACTATAAAAAAAAAAAAAAACAGCCGGTGAATACTATTGTTTGGACTTGCACAGTATGTAGCCCCTTGACAGATTAACAGGTACAAAATGGTACAAATGCACTACAGTCCACTGAACAATCACGTATTTCGGAACAGCAGCAGGACCCAACAGTGCAGCACCACAAAAAAAAATCTAGGGATTAAACCCTAAATAGCAATTCTGAGCAGCAGAAGATATGTGGAGCAAAAAAAAAAAAAACTCAATTGGGCTGAAAAATGAGGAGATAAGATGCTTCAGAAAGTTCAGACAGCTTGGAGATTTGTACGAGGCAGCTGACAGCTATCTGCCGCTCTCTGCTGCAATGCTCAATAACGTGAATAGGAGGTTTAGCAATCAATGATCCTTCTCAGTGTTAACAGTAAAGTACTCTGCACTCCTGCCTTTCCCTAATGCTGATGTGACTAGCAGTTGCAGTGTAACGCTGTGGTATGAGCTATTCACACACACGCAGCCCCATCCTCTCCATCTGAGTGCATAGATTAAATGAAGATAGGCAAGATGGCCGCCGATTATATAGGGGCTGTGACATCACAGGGGTCAGTGAACACTGATAGGCTGCATCTCACATGTGATTCAGGGTCAGCCCGCCTACCTTCATTCCTGCCGCTGTTTCCCGCCCTCCCATAATCCCCTGCCCCATGTACTCACATGTGGATCCGCCATCTTAGGTCTCCAATAGCATGGAACGCTGTAAAATGGAGTTTAATTAAGTGATTCGCGCGATAGAATCGCGGCGATATTCGTATTCGTTGCGAATCAAATTTTTCATGAAATTCGTAACAAATTCGGGTTCGTCAACTTCGATACGCTCATCTCTAATTATAATCACCATTATCCTAGATTTATTTTTGAGTATATAGATATAACTTTTGTATATTCAAGTTTACAAACTGTGAAGTCAAAAACAAATTTGTAAGGGAGGAAATGAACATACTGGTGGTCTTTTTGGTAGGAAATTGTTAAGCAGTCTTCTGATACATTCCTTTATCTGGTAATTAAAGACAGGCAGGAAACCTATATGTTGGCTTTGAAACTTTTTTAATGTTACCCTTTCTTTTGAAACTGAAGCAGCCAAAGCAGAAAATGTAAAATCAGTTGTAACCTTTAAACTTTTGAACAATTGCACATCTGGAGCAAGCAGGCTATTAAAGACTTTGTACAATTATGTTACTAAATCCTTCTTTATTTCTTTGTAACGTTCCTTCTTCAAGCTTCAACATAGGCTTTAGTAGTCATAAAAATCAATGGAGTTTGAAAAGCTGAGACCTTGACCTATACTACCAATAGCCCTGCATTAATTGTAGCACAGCTGGACTTTTTGCAGCATTAGGACCTTACTGACCAGTGAAACTTACTTTATGTGGTGACTGGCTAACTGTTTTGCAGTTTTCAAAGTTGTATTCTCCATAGAATAAATGATCAATATTAACAGCTTTTCATTGGGTTGTTAATAAACTCTTAAGTAATAGGTTAGGAAAAAATTGGTTACAATAGAACAACATATTATATACCGTACTGTGACTACTGCAGTAAAACTGTGTTAAAAATATGGAAGACATTCCAAGGACTTGATGTAATTTAACATGTTTATAAAATATATAGGTGGAGAATTGGAATGCACAGGAGGCATGGTGTGGTGGAGCAGTGGACGTGCATTGTTTGTTGGTTGGCTGTGTGTCTGGGATCCCTGACTGGGAGACATACCAGGGGGAGTCTTGTTTTCATGTGAGGGATTTAGTTGGAGTGTTGTTATGTGGTGTCATGTTTCCCGTTTGGGGGCTTTGGATGTATAGGTGGCTGTCAGGTGGCATTTGGCACAAAGGGAAAGGGAGAAGGGGCTAGGTGGGGGGGGGGCATAACAACCTACCTAGACAGGGGAAGGTTACCTGTCTGACTGTCTACCTACCTACCTACCTACCTGGGAGGGCAGAGGATACCTACTAACCTACCTAGTTACCTAGCTACCTGCCTACCTGTCTGACTGACTACCTGCTTGCCTACCTGCTTGGCTACCTACCTAGTTACCTACCTTGCTATCTACCTACCTGGCTATTTATCTAGCTAACAACCTACCTGGCTACGTACCTGATTATCTACATGCCTGCCTATTTACCTAGTTAACAGCCAACCTAGCTACCTACCTATTTGACTACATACCTACCTAGCTAGCTTCCTAGCTGCCTACCTACCTGGTTATTTACCTAGCTAGCTAAGTACCTGGCTATCTTTCTATATAACAACCTAACTAACTACCTACCTGGCTGCCTTTCTACCTAACTTACAATCTTCCTAGTTACCTACCTGGCTGCATACCAAACCTATCTACCTACCTGACTATCTACCTACCTGGCTAGCTACCTACAGACATATTATCTCATTGGGGAAAGGGTGTGTACTGGGCACTGGAAAAATGCAGAGGATAATATGTTTGTCCTGCAGATGCAAAAGATGTGTTTAGGCTGAAAGAAGTCATCCTGATGATCTTAGATGTAGAAAGAAGAAAAGGAAAATGTACAACTGAGATCAGAAAACACATCATTTGTGAGTCACTGGATGTAACTCACAGGTGACATCTTCTTTACTTCTGTATAGTAATTTTTTTTCTTTTCCATATGGTCCAGCTACATCTTCCAATGCAAAGTTTCACACCCAGACATTATCAGCTCTTTGCTTTAGCAGATCCTCCTCCTCTTTTAGTATTTATCACAGTACAGGGTGGGCCATTTGGTGATATTAACTTCCTGTTTGTGGCACATTAGTATATGTGAGGGGGGAACTTTTCAAGATGGGTGTTGACCATGGCGGCCATTTTGAAGTCGGCCATTTTGAATCCAACTTTTCTTTTTCAATAGGAAGAGGGTCATGTGACACATCAAACTGATTGGGAATTTCACAAGAAAAACAATGATGTGCTTGGTTTTAACGTAACTTTATTCTTTCATGAGTTATTTAAAAGTTTCTGACCACTTATAAAATGTGTTCAATGTGCTGCCCATTGTGTTGGATTGTCAATGCAACCCTCTTCTCCCACTCTTCACACACTGATAGGAACACCGCAGGAGAAATGCTAGCACAGGCTTCCAGTATCTGTAGTTTCAGGTGCTGCACATCTCATATCTTCACAACATAGACAATTGCCTTCAGATGACCCCAAAGATAAAAGTCTAAGGGGGTCAGATCGGGAAACCTTGGGGGCCATTCAACTGGCCCACAACAACCAATCCACTTTCCAGGAAACTGTTAATCTAGGAATGCTCGGACCTGACACCCATAATGTGGTGGTGCACCATCTTGCTGGAAAAACTCAGGGAACGTGCCAGCTTCAGTGCATAAAGAGGAAAACACATCATCATGTAGCAATTTTGCATATCCAGTGGCCTTGAGGTTTCCATTAATGAAGAATGGCCCCAATATTTTTGTACCTCATATACCACACCATACCATCAATTTTTGTGTTCCAACAGTCTTGGAGGGATCTATCCAATGTGGGTTAGTGTCAGACCAATAGCGGTGGTTTTGTTTGTTAACTTCACCATTCACATAAAAGTTTGCCTCATCACTGAACAAAATCTTCTGCGTAAACTGAGGGTCCTGTTCCAATTTTTGTTTTGCCCATTCTGCAGCACCTAAAACTATGGATACTGGAAGCCTGTGCTAGCATTTCTCCTGTGGTGTTGCTATCAGTGTTTGAAAAGGGGGAAAAGAGGATTGCATTGACAATCCAACACAATGGGCAGCACATTGAACACATTTTATAAGTGGTCAGCAACTTGTAAATAACTCATGAAAGAATAAAGTTATGTTAAAACCAAGCACATCATTGTTTTTCTTGTGAAATTCCCAATGAGTTTGATGTGTCATATGACCCTCTTCCTATTGAAAAAACAAAAGTTGGATTCAAAATGGCCGACTTCAAAATGGCCACCATGGTCACCACTCATCTTGAAAAGTTTCCCCCCTCACATATACTAATGTGCCACAAACAGGAAGTTAATATCACCAACCTTTCCCATTTTATTAAGATGTATCCATGTTAAATGGCCCACCCTGTACAATGAGAGAACAAGTGTAAGGTAGCAGATCCTCATCCTCTATATGAAGACAATAATTAATATAACCCTGACAGACACCGTTCCCTCTGAATATAATGCTGCCCAACTTGGTACTCTATGAATATAGTGAATATAGCCCTGCCAAACACTATACCCTCTGAATATAACAGTGCCAGACACTGTGCCCCTGAATATAACCGTGCCAGACACTGTCACCTAAATATTTAAATGCAATACACTGTACATATAACACTGCCAGATATTGTACTGATAATGTACTGTTTGAATATAACCCTACCAAACACGGTACCCTTTGAATATAACCCTGCAACACACTGTGCCCTTTTAAAACAACAGCTCTACACAATGTGCACCCTGAATATGGTACTGCCAAACACTGTGCCCTCTGAATACAAAACTGTCACATACTGTAGCCCCTGAAACCCTGCAACCCAAGAAATTATTCACAATATACACCATATCCCTAAAGGTCAAAACACAATGGCCCTATTATAAACCCGACCTGTTTTGTCGGGTTGGGTGCCAAAATGTGTTACATTGTGCCACAAATTGTGTCTGCACCAGAATTTGTGCCAACAATCTAAAAAAAAACTGTCCAACTCTCCATTTTTACTTGAAGACACAAAAAAGGGCGTGGTCGCTTCCAAGGAGGCTGTGACCGCCAAAACAAACAGAGGGTGTGTTCCTGACATTTTCAAAAAATCCTAACATATTTATTAATGTTTCAACAGAAAATGTGGTGGATTTAAGCTCTGGAAAACACAACAGCTCAGGGCAGTTGAGAAAAAAAGCTAAACTAGGGGAAAGAGCAAAACTTAGGGAAACATTAGTAAATATTGTGGAAAAATATCTGTCGGGAAACAAAACCAACAAAGAAAACTACACTCCACTAATAGTAAATAAGGGCCAATGAGTCCCCTGAAATCTATTATAATACACAATTGGATTGTCTGGTGAAAATGATCTTATAGTGGAACATTTTTCAGTCCCAGTCTCAAGTCAGAGGTGCTTGAAAAATTACCCAAACGTTGTGACTAGCTGAGTACAGTCGGGTCTGTGCTGGCCATAGGAGTAAATATATCCATGCTGTCCTGTACATGTCTGTGATCAGATACGATTGCAGCCGTTTTGAGTTTCTAAAATGGTATCTGTTTCACAGAGGCACTAATCACTAATCACCCTGGTGCCAGGGTTCGGCATGTGGTGGAAAGGGTGGACAAATTACTAGGGGGGGCTGGGGATGACCCAGCTGTCGTGGTCCATGTGGGAACCAACGACAGAATACATGGTAGGTGGAGGTCCTTGAAGAATAATTACAAGGAACTAGGTGCCAAGCTGAAGGGAAGGACCTCTAAGGTTGTGTTCTCTGGAATACTTCCTGTGCCATGTGTACGCAGGAAAGACAGTGGGAGCTTAGGGAGTTAAATGCATGGCTTAAGTCGTGGTGTGAGGGGGAAGGGTTTGGGTTTTTAGAGCACTAGGCTGACTTTTCATTGGGGTACAAACTCTATTCTACGGATAATTTGCACCTGAATGGAAGGGGGTCTGCTGTGCTGGGGGAGAGAATCCTGGAAGGGGTGGCTGAGTATTTAAACTAGGTGAGTGGGGGGATGATAATAAAGCAAAGAAAGCAGACAGTGGGATGGATAGGTTAGAGAGGGGTCAGGACATAATGGCGGGTGGAGAGGAGTCCTGTGGGGGGAGGTTAAGAGCAGTGGATAAGGAGATTCATGCGTTACAAACCAGCTGTAAAAATAAATGTAGCCCGAAAAATTGTAATCCCAATAATTCAAAAAATTCCATTAGCCCCAATAACTCAATAACTACAATAAGCCCCATTAACTCAAAAAATACCGTTAGCTACAATAACTTAAATAACAACGTTAGACGCAATAACGCAAAAAATCCCATTAGCCCCAATAACTTAAATAATAACGTTAGACCCAATAACTCAAAAAATCCCATTAGCCCCAATAACTTAAATAGTACAATTAGCCCTTATAACTCAAAAAATGACATTAACCCCAATAACTCTGAAAATCCCATTAGTGAGACTATATGTGTAAAACTTAATGGAAATGTAAAGAGTATGTTCACAAATGCCAGAAGCCTAGCAAATAAAATGGGGGAGCTTGAGGCCTTGATACTGGAGGAACATATTGATATAGTTGGGGTCACTGAGACATGGCTGGACTCCTCGCATGACTGGGCTGTTAATCTGCAGGGGTTTACATTGTTTCGCAAGGATAGAATGAACAGAAAAGGTGGTGGAGTCTGTCTGTATGTTAGAAGTGGTATGAAAGTCAGTGTGAACGATGCCATAGTGTGTGATGATTCTGAAGATGTGGAATCACTGTGGGTAGAATTACAAAAGGAGGGAAATACTGAAAAAATTATATTTGGTGTAATCTACAGACCCCCTAATATCACTGAAGAGATAGAAGGTCGGCTGTATAAACAAATAGAGAGGGCCGCCCGGGCAGGTACAGTGGTAATAATGGGAGATTTTAACTATCCAGATATAGATTGGGGCCGGGGGTTGGCTAAAACTACAAAGGGGAGAAAATTCCTAAATTTATTGCAGGATAATTTTATGGGCCAGTTTGTGGAGGACCCAACAAGAAGTGATGCCTTGTTGGATCTGATCATTTCCAACAACGCAGAGCTGGTTGGTAATGTAACTGTGAGGGAAAACCTTGGTAATAGCGACCACAATATAGTTACTTTTGACTTAAAATGTAGAAAACAAAGACAGACAGGGAAAGCAAAAACATATAACTTTAAAAAGGCAAACTTCCCTGGGCTGAGGGCTGCACTACAGGACATAGACTGGGGGGAAGTGTTCTCAAATACTGATACAGAAGGTAAATGGGACATCTTTAAATCAACTCTAAATAACTATACAGCTAAATATATACCAAAGGGGAACAAATATAAACGATTAAAACTAAATCCTACGTGGCTGACAAATGAGGTTAAAAGAGCAATAAACAACAAAAAAATAGCCTTCAAAAAATACAAATCTGATGGGTCAGCTATAACATTTAAACAGTACAAGGAGCTTAATAAAATCTGTAAAAATGTAATAAAAAAAGCAAAAATTCTAAATGAGAGACAGGTGGCCAAAGAAAGCAAAACTAATCCTAAATATTTTTTTAGATATATAAATACAAAAAAACCAAGGACAGAGCATGTAGGACCCCTTAATAATGATAATGGGGAGGTTGTCACGGGCGATCAAGAGAAGGCGGAGCTACTGAATGGGTTCTTTAGTTCTGTATATACTATGGAAGAAGGAGCTGACATTGGCCAGGTCAGTGCTGGTAACACATCATATAATGTATTGAACTGGCTTAATGTAGAGATGGTACAAGGTAAGTTAAGTAAAGTAAATGTAAGCAAATCTCCAGGGCCGGATGGACTACACCCAAGAGTTCTTAGAGAGGTAAGTTCAGTAATATCTGTACTCTTGTTCATGATATTTAGAGATTCTCTGGTGTCTGGTATTGTGCCAAGGGACTGGCGCAAGGCTAATGTGGTACCAATCTTCAAGAAGGGCTCTAGGTCTTCGCCAGGCAATTATAGACCGGTAAGTCTAACGTGCATTGTGGGTAAATTGTTTGAAGGACTTATAAGGGATTACATACAGGAATACATAGGGGATAATAGTATTATAAGTGATAGCCAGCATGGGTTTACTAAGGATAGAAGTTGTCAAACCAATCTAATTTGCTTTTATGAAGAGGTGAGTAGAAGCCTTGACAGAGGAATGGCTGTGGATATAGTGTTTCTGGATTTTGCCAAAGCGTTTGATACTGTCCCTCACAGACATCTGACAGGTAAGTTAAGGTCCTTGGGCTTGGAAACTTTAGTTTGTAACTGGATTGAACACTGGCTCATGGATCGTACCCAGAGAGTGGTGGTCAATGATTCGTACTCTGATTGGTCCCCGGTTATTAGTGGTGTACCCCAAGGTTCAGTACTGGGCCCGCTGCTGTTTAATTTATTTATCAATGATATAGAGGATGGTATTAACAGCTCTGTTTCTATCTTTGCAGATGACACCAAGCTTTGTAGCACGGTACAGTCTATAGAGGATGTGCATAAGTTACAAGATGACTTGGATAGACTAAGTGTCTGGGCATCCACTTGGCAAATGAGGTTCAATGTGGATAAATGTAAAGTTATGCATCTGGGTACTAATAACCTGCATGCGTTGTATGTCTTAGGGGGGATTAAACTGGCAGAGTCACTGGTAGAGAAGGATCTGGGTGTACTTGTAGATCACAGACTACAGAATAGCATGCAATGTCAGGCTGCTGCTTCCAAAGCCGGCAGAATATTGTCATGTATAAAAAGAGGCATGGACTCGAGGGGCAGGGACATAATACTACCCCTTTATAAAGCATTGGTACGGCCTCACCTGGAATATGCTGTTCAGTTTTGGTCGCCTGTTCATAAAAGGGACACTGCGGAGTTGGAAAGGGTGCAGAGACGCGCGACTAAACTAATATGGGGCATGGAACATCTTAGCTATGAGGAGCGATTAAAGGAGTTACAATTGTTTAGTCTTGAGAAGAGACGTTTAAGGGGGGATATGATAAACGTATATAAGTATATAAATGGCCCATACAAAAAATATGGAGAAAAACTGTTCCAGGTTAAACCCCCCCAAAGGACGAGAGGGCACTCCCTCCGTCTGGAGAAGAAAAGGTTTAGTCTAAAGGGGCGGCACGCCTTCTTTACCGTGAGGACTGTGAATTTATGGAACGGTCTACCTCAGGAACTGGTCACAGCAGGAACAATTAACAGCTTTAAAACAGGGTTAGATACATTCCTGGAACAAAATAACATTAATGCTTATGCAGAATTATAAAACTACATCCCTTTCCCTTATCCCCTTACATCCTTCCCTTCAATCCCCTGGTTGGACTTGATGGACGTATGTCTTTTTTCAACCATACTAACTATGTAACTATGTAACTTTGATGTGAACACAGCCATACAGTTACAGTCTTAGCATAGATATTAGAAGTTGTTACAGAAACACCTGTGGGTTCCTCTAACAGGTCTCAAACATTTAACTGAAGTGTTCCATATGTATAAGCTCTCTAAGATGATTTATTTAAGTATCCAGAAATGTTGGATTTTCTATGTTTAAATAACGCATGAATTAAGAAGAAATGGCTTAAATGCTGGCACTGGATGCATTACTCATCTCATTATGTTTACATGTTAGGAAAGGTTCTATCACTCACCTCTGACATCCAGCGTTCTTAACAGCTGCTAATTTATGCTAATCCTCTTCAGTTCCCACTTGAAGTTTTCCTATAGAATTCATATCCACCTGAGCACTTTAAGATGCATAAGCGTTCCTTAGAGGCAACTTAATAGTTTTTAAATGCTTCCCATATGTATATATATTTTTTTCAAATTCAAAAAGAGAGTTTATTGAGAAACAAAAAAAACATATACGTACAAGGTATGCAATAAAAAAGGAAAACAATTAAAGGCCCAGTGGCCAGGGGAAGCCAGAAGGGATAAAGACATAATCATCAAAATGAGGCTTCACATAATGAAAACAATGCATAAGTAGAGAAGGAATAAGGAAGGCAATGAGAGTGGTAGGAAGGGCGACAGGGCAAGCATAGCAGATGGCACAGGATGTCCGGTAAGGGAGCAGATAAGGAACAAGCTAGGCAGGAGGCCCGTACACAATACCTAGAGCTTAGAAAAAACGCAAGCACATTGCCATGTATGGTAGACAACCAATGAGAGACAAAATAAAGAAATAGATAGAGAAAACACAAAGGACAAAGAC
Source organism: Hyla sarda (assembly GCF_029499605.1). Classification (NCBI taxonomy): domain Eukaryota; kingdom Metazoa; phylum Chordata; class Amphibia; order Anura; family Hylidae; genus Hyla; species Hyla sarda. The sequence goes on along the minus strand of NC_079190.1, from coordinate 216,186,816 downwards.
CAGGGGAAATTAGGAACATGGGACAAAAGGAGAAGAGACACAACACAAAGAGTAGGGAGCCGACAGGAGATATGCCGCCAGTGAGGGAAGTGGAGGACAACATAGCCGCCCAGTCATAGGAGAGCTATCTCAGGGACCTATACCTATGGGAGGAACAAAATTGCGACCATGGAAGCCAAGTGGTTTCCACACGAATGGCGTCTGCCAGGAGGACAGTCATTAATTCCACCATATCGTGAGTGTGAGCCACCTCCGCGAACCATTCCTCCAGGGTGGGATGGTCCGTAGACTTTCACCTCCGAGGGATGACTGTTTTCGCAGCCTGAAGGAGGTGCCGCACCAAGGACCTCTTATAACTCGCTTGCACCATAGGGAACATGAAAAGCAAGGCAGCTTCAGGAGTATGAGGGACATGAACACCTGACACTTCCGAAATAACCTGTAGGACTGTGCGCCAGAATGGGACATGTGCGGGGCATTCCCACCAAATGTGTGTCATTGTACCCACTGCATCCCCACACCACCAGCAAGCCTTCAAGACTGAAGGATACCAGCGATGGAGGGTCGCTGGCACCCTGTACCAGCAGGACAAAATTTTGTCGCAGGTTTCCTTTGCTTTAGTGGCAATCGTAGCTTTATGAGTCAAGTAAAAGCACCTGGCCCAGGCCTCCGGGGAGAACGTTTTACCTAGCTCAGATTCCCAAGCACGGCAATATGCAGGGAAAGATAGAGATCTAGGGGACAGTAACATGTCATAGAGAATAGAGATTAATGTCTAGGGTATGATGAGGCAAGACAAAGACGCTCAAATGGTGTCAGTTCTCGGTGCAGCTCAAAGCTAGCCGGGAGAGAGGAGTGATGCATTTGAAGATAGGCAAAGGGGGCCTGTCTAGAGGATGGCCTCTCCACCAGTAGGGTCTCCAGGGGTTTAAGCTGGCGTGCAGCTAAAACGTGGCAAGAGCGAAGGGGATGAGACCGTAAGGCACCAAGAAAAGCACCCTCAGAGGAAGCCCCAGGTGGAAAGCCCGGATGGTCAGTTACTGGAAGAAGAGGACCCTAACGGTCAATTAAGCAGCCTCCCACCCCAGTAGAGTGCAGGGAAGTGAGAGTATGACGGGTGGAATAGGAAGTCGGGTAAGAAGACAGCTGGACCGGAGACCAGGTCCAAATTAGGGTGGCCTGGGTTTTAGGACAAATATCTTGGGCGAGGCTGACTAACAGCTTGGAATTGGAGTAGTGTGACCAGTCAAGGACATGAGCATGTACACAAGCTAAGAAGTACAAGCCACAGTCAGGCAAGCCTGCTCCCCCAGATTTTTTAGACCTGGAGAGGAGGAGACGGTTCAATGAGGGACGTGTCGATGACCAAATGAACAACCCAAAACATTGCTGTATGAGACGCTAAAAGGAAGTGGGAAGGTGAATAGGGATGGTTTGTAGGAGATACAACAGGCAGGGTAAGAGGTTCATTTTTAGAATGCTCATCCGACCAAACCAAGAGAACTCCCTCTTGTTTCAGGTGGTCAAGTCCACACGAAACTGTGCCAGTAGGGGAGAAAAGTTAAAGGAGAACAATTGAGATAGGTCAGACAGCATTCTAGTTCCTAAGTAAGTAATGCCTCGGGGGGGCAAGTAAAAAGGAAGGCCAAGCGGAGAGTCTACTGTACGTCCTGGCAAAGAGACATTAAGCACTTCCGATTTAGCAAAGTTAATTTTCTAAAGGGACTTATGGATAGCTATGGCCACAGAACCAAACCGGGTAGTGTCAGTTTTTAAGGGCAGGGGCATGACCAACCTTGAAATGAGTTTCCTGAAAGCAAGTGATGTGTACCTTGCGTTTGTCGAGATGGTGCAAAATCTGCGTCCGCTTCCCGGTGTGTTGAGTCCCTTCGCATTGAAGAAGGCTATATTGAGCTCCGCCATGCAGGGCCAGATTAAGACTGCCTGGAAGACGGAGCACTTCATTATGATGGGGCCCCGCCCCCCGATAGTCCCCCTTCCCTTCCACTGAGACCTGTTGCGGGCCTGTCAAGTAAGGAACAGACTGAGACCAAAAATAGGCCTGGGTATATTAGACTATGTCCCCCTTTTTTTTTTGGTGGGTGTCACAGGAGTCAGGCCCCCGTTAAAATAAAATGGCTGCATGGTCTAAAATCACTTCAGTTCAAGTCACTCTTTCCAGCTGTTGCAAAGCTACAACACCCATTATGTCTGGAGAGCTTCAGGCGTTATAGGAGTTGTAGTTTTGTAACAGCTGGAGCCTCAAATTGGGGTACAGTGTCATCCATTAGTACAGCAAAACTTAGAAGTGACAAGAGATCTAATGGAACAGTCAGGAGAATACACAAACATAAAATGACTCACAGGAGACGTCTTCTCTGTTGTCTTTTCTTCTTCATCTGGTCCAGACGCCAGCTCAGCTTCTTCCAGCTCCATCTACCTCTGTAAAGTTCGACGCCTGGACATCATTAGTTCCTCACTTTGCCAGCAGCTCCTCACCCTCTGTATAAAGACAACAATCATTATAACCCTATAAGAGAATGTGCTTCCTAAATATAATACTGCCAAACCCTGTGTACTCTGTATATTATACTGCCAAACACTGTGTACTCTGTATATTACACTGCCAAACATCATGCCCTCTAAAAATAATACTACAACACACTGTGTCTTCCGTAGTGTGCACAGAGCAGCAGCATCCCATTGAAAACAAGCAAAATTCTGCTGGTGGAAGTTTGTAGTGTGGACGAGCCCTAATTCCCCCAGACCCCTCTGCCCCCCCAGACCCCTAAGTCCTCCTCCAGACTCCTGCTCCCAGAGACCCCTAAGGCTAGGTTTCCCGCTTTTTACCTGCAAAAACGCAGAAAAACTGCTACTGCTTTTTCCAGTGTTATGGTAATTTTTTTGGCATTTTTTTTCTTGTGCTTTTGCCTTCTCTGGAAACTTAGCCTTACTACTCCCCTTTAACTCCCCCCTTCAACATTCCTTGTCCTTCTCCACTATTCCACTTTTCTGCACCCCCTACCCCCCCCCCCCTCAGTCACCTTCACACTCCTCTGCCCCCTTTACCAAACCCACACTTACCTTACCTCACCCCCCACCCCACCCCCCCAAACAACCTCACTTCAGCCCCCCATGCCCTCCTGGTCCTTCTCCACTACACTTTTCTCCACCAACCCCCCCCCCCCAGTTCCCCCACATTAGGTTGTAGTTCCCCCACTGTAGGTTGCAGTTCCCCCGCATTAGGTTGTAGTCCCCCTACATTACATTGGCAGTGTCCCCCACAGACATACAGCCTCCAGTCATATACAGTGTATGGCTGGAGAACTGTATGTCTGTTTACTGCCCACTTCAGTGCTCCGACCACCGCTCCTCTGGTCTTGGGTCATGATCTACTGCTATGGCGTGTAGGCAACTTACCATGCGTGCATCCTCGTTGCTCTGCTCCTATGAGCGCACGCAAGGGACGTCAGTGATGTCCCTGCGTGCGCTACCTCCCTGCGTTTTAAAGTTATTGCGGGGCCAAAGAAAGGTAACCGAGATATCCTTGTGTCCTGAAAAGATCTTTCAGGACACAGGAATGTCCTGCTGAATGTGAGGGGGGGGGGGGGGGGGGGAGGGGGAATTACAGTATTTATCTGCGTATAACACACACTGGCATATAACACGTACCCTCATTTTCACAGGAAGATTTGAGGGGAAAAAATAAATGGAAAATAAACGACTATAGCTCTGAACTATATGCCTCATCATCCCCCCAACTTTGATTCCTCTTGATCCTCAGTTTGCCCCCCCCCCTCCATCCTCCCCCTTTTATTAGCCTTTGTGCCATATTTAAACCTCCCCCCCCTGTCTCCTTTCCCATGTTTTCCCCTGCTCATCATTCTCCCCCCTCCTGCTCATCATCCCCCCCTACTCATCATTCCCCTCCTGCTCATCATTAACCCCCCCTGCTCATCATTAACCCCCCCTGCTCATAATCCCCTCCCTGCTCATCATCCCCCCCTGCTCATCATTCCCCCCCTGCTCATCATCCCCCCCTGCTCATCATTTACCCCCTGCTCATCATTCCCCCCCTGCTCATCATTCCCCCCCCCTGCTCATCATTCTCCCCCCTGCTCATCATTCTCCCCCCTGCTCATCATTACCCCCCCTGCTCATCATCCCCCCCCTGCTCCCCCCCTTGCTCATCATTCCCCCCCTGCTCATTATTACCCCCCTGCTCTTCATTACCCCCCTGCTCATCAATAACCCCCCTGCTCATCATTAGCCCCCCCTGCTCATCATTAACCCCCCTGCTCATCATTAACGCCCCCTGCTCATCATTAACCCCCCTGCTCATCATTAACCCCCCTGCTCATCATTAACCCCCCTGCTCATCATTAACCCCCTGCTCATCATTAACTCCCCCCTGCTCATCATTAAACCCCCCTGCTCATCATTAACCCCCCTGCTCATCATTAACCCCCCTGCTCATCATTTACCCCCCCTGCCAATCATTCCCCCCATCATTGCTCCCCCCTCTTCCTCCTTTTTCTATTTCTCATATTTCCTTACCTGGCCGGGCTTGGCAGGCTCAGGTGATGCGTCGGGTCTTGTGGGCTGTGAGAGTGACTACTCCTGCGGCTCCTCTGCACAGCATCAGGGACATCACTCGTCATTTCCTGCAGCGCTGGGGTGTAATGAAGAAAACTGTGCCCTGCAGGAAATGATGAGTGACGCCCCTGATGCTGTGCAGAGGAGCCACAGGAGACGTCACTCGTCACGTCACAGCCCACATGACCCGACACATCACCTGAGCCTGCCGAGCGCGGCCAGGTAAGAAAATATGAAATATAGAAAAAGCAGGATTAGTCTGGGGAGGGCCCACAGGAGCCGCCGCTGGTCACTGTTTTAAAGTGGCCACGGCCGGGCTATTGAGGGGGGCCCGATCCGCTACTGAGCAGCCCGCAGGGATGTCCCGAATGTGATGGGGCCTCCTTCGGGCACGGGGCCCAGAGCAGGTGCTCCATGAGTGCCAATGATGATCCGGACCTGGCGCCATGGTGGGTCAATGGAGGAGTGAGCACACGACTGTCGGCTCCCCAGTAGATGAAGAAGATGAAAGATGAGACGAATAAGGAAACCACAAAGGATTTGGGGGAGGGAAAGGAGAAGGCAAGAAAGAGGGGAAAAACACAAAAATAGCATCAGAAATACTGCTGCAGCACAAGCTACCGAAGATGCAGTCAAAGACCAGGGAGACAAACACAGCGAAAGGAGCCCAGCTGTGTCCCCACCCTATGTGGGGGAAGTGGGAAGTAGGCAAGCAGGAGAAGAGCCCAAGCCCGGCACCCTATAGAAAGCCAAATAGAACAAGGACATTGGAAGAGAGACCTCTAGAGGAATAAAAGAAGTAGTGAGGAGGTGCAGAAATGAACCAGGGAAAGGAAGACCAGTGAGAGCAAGTCAGGAAAGTACAGAAATGGGGAAAAAGCTAAAGAAAGTCATGGTGGGGAAAAGGGGAAGGAATGGAGAGTAGCGCAGCGCACTTGAAAAAGTCACATAATAAACCGCCAAACATCAGCATGAGCCTGCAAAACAAGAGGGAGAAACAAGAATAAACAGCAGAACATTATAACAATCAAGTATCAGAGGAGGGCCCCAGATGGGATGAGGAGGGGACAGATTCCCAACGGGTGATCAGCCATTGGGGGCAGGAGCCTCATGGTGGTAGTCCAGAACGAGCTTGTTTAGGAGACTTCTGTGGCGACTGTTGGACGGGTCGCTTAGGGGTTAGGGGAGCAATCATGGCCCAACTCGTAAGGGAGAGAGATGGAATGTCCAAGTCCTGGAGAAAGCCGGGAAGGTCATCCGGGGAACATAGTGTGTAGGCCTTGCCATCCTTTCGCACCATGAGGGCGAACAGGAATCCCCAGCGATAAATCAGACCTCTCTCCTGAAGCACTTCCAAAAGCATCTGAAGGGCTGCCTGCTGAGCCAAAGTATTGCGGGACAAGTCCGGGTATAGTTGCACCTCAACATCCTTGTAAAGGCTCCGACGTCGAGTGCAAGCCACACGTAGAAAGACCTCCTTAATAGCATAGAAATGGATCCGACATATCACATCCCGGGGGCGTCTATCATCAGGATGAGGGGGGCGGAGAGCCCAGTGGGCCCTATACAACTCAATATGCGCATCTGCCGATCTCTCAAAAAGATCATTGAAAATCGCCAGCAGGGCAGGATACAGTTCATCAGGGCCTACCATTTCAGTCAAGCTACAGATGTTGTCGCGCCTGTTACGATTTTCTACGTTGCCCAAGTGCTGTTGTAAAACAAATAGCTGGTCACTATGTTTCTTGGAGAGCTTGGAGTGAGACAGCAGAGGAATCTTGAGCAGTGACAACCGTGTCCACCCGGGATGATAAGGTGGACACTTCGGAGCGAAGTTTAGCAAATTCTTGTTGGCACTCCGTCACCTCTTGTTTAGCCAGAAATGAAAAGTCCTCTCTAGTAGGTAATGAAGCAATTAAAGACCATAGGTCATCCAGTGTAACCTGGCAGTCCATCCCAGCAGCAGGAGGAGAAACAGCAATGAAGGCTTCCCCCAGGGAGTGGGATGGTGGAGAGGGGTCAGGTGGGGGGTGCGGAAAACAGGCGGTGTGCCCCTCAAACTCATCGGAGGCTCCCCTGGCATAGGGACATCCACTGCAAGGCCCTCCTTGGTCATAACCATTGTGGGTTGAGGCGTCAGGCTTCTGCCAGCGGGAGGAAAGGCGGAACCCTGGATTGGGGAGTCTCAGGAGGAGCCAGAGGACCATTGTGGGGAGGGGGGTGCCAGGACAAGCTGGGGCGCTGAACCTGGCAAAGGCACTGCATAGAAGACCAGCATTGGTGAGGGACACTGACCTGGCAGTGGGGGCCAATCCGAGGGTGCCTGAGGGGGGCCCACCAGAGATCCCCCTGTAGTGGCAGCAGGGGATGGAGCATTAGGAGGGCACTGTAAGAGAGGAGGCCAGGGGGTGACCCCATGGGATGGAGGGACTGAAGCAGGAGGAGGTGCAGGGGCCATAATCATGATGTGAGCAGGGTTCCCCAGGGAGGGGGGAGTAGGACAATCAGCAGGAGGTCCCCGTCGCAACTGAGAGACACTGAGGACCAGAGGCATGTGGAGTCCCGCTGCAGTGGAGCAGAGGGCCAGGGCCTGCACTGCACCTCCCGCAGGCACAGTGTGGACAACTCTGGGGGCCTCCGGCACAGCAGTGGCAGCAGCGACTGTAGAAACAGGTAGCATGGGTCCGGAGATGAGTGACAGCTGGCCGGGAGCTTGAGCAGGAGACAGGTTAGGTCTGGAGGAGGAGTGCGGCCCACCCACAGGCCACACTGTAGGAGCCAGCATATGAGAGGAGGAGCCCGCCATTTTGCCGGCGGCAGAGATGAGCTGCGGCGCGGCTGTGAAACATCCCGTAAGATCACGCTGGGGGGAAGATGGACAGGTCTGGGCCCCTTTCCGCTGCTTCTTCCTATTGTTCCCCATAAAAGTCCACAGAGGTCTCCAGATATTCAGGGGTGCAGGACCAGAGCTCGAGCCACACACGTCCTCACACCAGCATAGCTAGCCCCCCCATGTGTACATTTTTAAAGTGGTCTTCTCTTGACACACTATCACACCTGTCTAATATAAAACTGTATTTTCCTATCAGTCACCATTGTATTATAATCACCCATATAAATTAACTTTATTCTAATATTTCGATAATTCTTTTTTTTGCTGAGAATAGATGGTGCACCTGTTTTGTATGGAGACAAGAGACCAGTGGGAATGCCAGTACATTAAATTAAATAACACATTAGGCACTTTATGAAATGTGGTATTATCCATTATTTCCATCTTTAGAATTAAAACGACTTATCCTATAGGGATTTATTATAATGATACATTTGTCGAAAATACAATTTCCTTCTAATACTGTTGGAAAAAGGTAGTTAAATGTGTGACAAGGCAAATTAGATCTACCAGTCAAATGTTTGCAGTCTGAAATATGTTCCAGTAAAGTGAGAATTGCTTTGAAAGTGGCTTCAATGAATTAAAAGCTAGTCATCTATGAATGTGGTGCTAAAACATACGACACATAAAATGTAAACACAGCAGCAACTAGCTTTAATACACTGAGACAATGTACAATTTTACAGGCAGGTCAACAATTAAAAAAATTCTATCTAAGTGAAATTCAGTCAAGCCCTTACCAATGCAGTCTGCATGGGCCGTTCTTAAGAGCTCACTGAAATCCAGCGTGGTTCTATAGTAAGATGCCACATGTGCAACAAGTCAGATTGTGAGATTTCTTTCCTCCTACATCTGCCAAAATCAGCTTTTAACCCCTTAAGGACACATGACGTTCTCATATGTCTCCATTTCCGAGTCTTTAAGGACACATGACGTATGAGAACATCATGTGTTTTACCGGCCCCCGCAACAATCTGGAGCGGAGCCGGTGCCCGATGCCTGCTGAAATCGTTCAGCAGGCATCGGGGCATATCGCCCAGGGGGGTCATTATGACCCCCCATGTCGGCGATGGCCGCAGATCGCTGGACAATTCAGTTGGAGATGAGTGACAGCCTCCTGCTGTTGCTTAGCAACAGCTCCCAGCATGCAAAAAGGGCATGCTGGGAGCTGTAGTTATGCAACAGCAGGAGGCAGATCACCACAACTCCCAGCATTCCCTTATGGGCATGCTGGGACTTGTAGTTTTGCAACAGCTGGAGGCACATTCTTTCTATGGAAAAGTGTACCTTCAGCTGTTGTATAACTACAACTCCCAGCTTGCACAATCAGCTAAAGTGCATGCTGGGAGTTGTAGTGGTGCATCTGGTGGTTGCATAACTACAACTCCCAGCATGCCCGTTGGCTGTCGATGACTGCTGAGAGTTGTAGTTTTGCAACAGCTGAAGGCACACTGAGTTAAGTAGCAAACCAGTGTGTCTCCAGCTGTTGCATAACTACAATCCCCAGCATCCCCAGCCAAAGTAGTATGCCTCCAGCTGTTGCATAACTACAACACCCAGCATGCCCTTCCGCTGTCCGTACATGCTGGGGGTTGTAGCTTTTGCAACAGCTGAAGGCACACTGGTTGCAAAACACTGAGTTTGTTACCAAACTCGGTGTTTCACAACCAGTGTGCCTCCAGCTGTTGCAAAACTACAACTCCCAGCATGCACTGATAGACTGTACATGCTGGGAGTTGTAGTTTTGCAACAGCTGGATGTTCCCCCCCCCCCCCAATGTGAATGTACAGGGTACACTCACATGGGCGGAGGATTACAGTAAGTATCCGGCTGCAAGTTTGAGGTGCGGCAAAATTTCGGCCGCAGCTCAAACTGCCAGCGAGAAACTACTGTGAACCCCCGCCTGTGCGACTGTACCCTAAAAACACTACACTACACTAACACAAAATAAAATGAAAAGTAAAAAACACTACATATACACATACCCCTACACAGCCCCCCTCCCCAATAAAAATGAAAAACGTCTGGTACGCCACTGTTTCCAAAACGGAGCCTCCAGCGGTTGCAAAACTACAACTCCCAGCATGCACTGATAGACCGTACATGCTGGGAGTTGTAGTTTTGCAACAGCTGGATGTCGTCCCCCCCCCCCCAATGTGAACGTACAGGGTACACTCACATGGGCGGAGGATTACAGTAAGTATCGGGCTGCAAGTTTGAGCTGCGTCAAATTTTCTGCCGCAGCTCAAACTGTCAGCGAGAAACTAATGTGAACCCCCGCCCGTGTGACTGTACCCTAAAAACACAAGTCCCTAATTTAGGCCTCAAATGCGCATGGCGCTCTCTCACTTTGGAGCCCTGTCATATTTCAAGACAACAGTTTAGGGCCACATATGGGGTATCGCCGTACTCGGGAGAAATTGCCTAACAAATTTTGGGGGGTATTTTCTGCTATTACCCTTTTAAAAAATGTAAAATTTTTGGGAAAACAAGCATATTTTTTTACATATGCAAAAGTCGTGAAACACCTGTAGGGTATTAAGGTTCAAATTACCCCTTGTTACGTTCCCCGAGGGGTCTAGTTTCCAAAATGGTATGCCATGTGTTTTTTTTTTGCTGTCCTGGCACCATAGGGGCTTCCTAAATGCGGCATGCCCCCAGAGCAAAATTCGCTTTCAAAAAGCCAAATGTGACTCCTTCTCTTCTGAGACCTGTAGTGCGCCAGCAGAGCACTTTTCACCCCCATATGGGGTGTTTTCTGAATCGGGAGAAATTGGGCTTCAAATTTTGGGGGGGTATTTTCTGCTATTACCCTTTTTAAAATTGTAAAAATTTTGGGAAACCAAGCATTTTAGGTAAAAAAAATATATATTTTTTTACTTATGCAAAAGTCGTGAAACACCTGTAGGGTATTAAGGTTCACATTACCCCTTGTTACGTTCCCCGAGGGGTCTAGTTTCCAAAATGGTATGCCATGTGCTTTTTTTTTGCTGTTCTGGCACCATAGGGGCTTCCTAAATGCGGCATGCACCCAGAGCAAAATTTGCTTTCAAAAAGCCAAATGTTACTCCTTCTCTTCTGAGACCTGTAGTGCGCCAGCAGAGCACTTTTCACCCCCATATGGGGTGTTTTCTGAATCGGTAGAAATTGGGCTTCAAATTTTGGGGGGTATTTTCCGCTATTACCCTTTTTAAAAATGTAAACATTTTGGGAAAACAAGCATTTTAGGTAAAAAAAAATTTTTTTACATATGCAAAAGTCGTGAAACACCTGTAGGGCATTAAGGTTCACGTTACCCCTTGTTACGTTCCCCAAGGGGTCTAGTTTCCAAAATGGTATGCCATGTGTTTTTTTTTTGCTGTTCTGGCACCATAGGGGCTTCCTAAATGCGACATGCCCCCAGAGCAAAATTTGCTTTCAAAAAGCCAAATGTGACTCCTTCTCTTCTGAGACCTGTAGTGCGCCAGCAGAGCACTTTTCACCCCCATGCGAGGTGTTTTCTGTATCGGGAGAAATTGAGCTTCAAATTTTGGGGGGTATTTTCTGCTATTACCCTTTTTAAAAATGTAAAATTTTTGGGAAACCAAGCATTTTAGGTAAAAAATATATATATTTTTTTTACATATGCAAAAGTCGTGAATCACTTGTAGGGTATTAAGGTTCACTTTAGCCCTTGTTATGTTCCCTGAGGGGTCTACTTTCCAAAATGATATGCCATGTGTTTTTTTTTTTTGCTGTCCTGGCACCATAGGGGCTTCCTAAATGCGGCATGCCCCCCAAAAACCATTTGTCGCTCCTTCCCTTCTGAGCCCTCTACTCCTTTTTACCCCTTGCAAAAATTCAAAAATTGAGTCTACAAGAACATGCGAGTGTAAAAAATGAAGATTTTGAATTTTCTCCTTCACTTTGCTGCTATTCCTGTGAAACACCTAAAGGGTTAATACACTTACTGAATGTCATTTTGAATACTTTGGGGGGTGTAGTTTTTATAATGGGGTCTTTTATGGGGTATTTCTAATATGAAGACCCTTCAAATCCATTTCAAAACTGAACTGGTCCCTGAAAAATAGTGAGTTTGAAAATTTTGTGAAAAATTTCAAAATTGCTGCTGAACTTTGAAGCCCTCTGGTGTCTTCCAAAAGTAAAAACTCATAAATTTTATGATGCAAACATAAAGTAGACATATTGTATATGTGAACCCAAAAAATATATTTTGAATATCCATTTTCCTTACAAGCAGAGAGCTTCAAAGTTAGAAAAATGCAAAATGTTCATTTTTTTCATCAAATTTTGGGATTTTTCACCAAGAAAGGATGCAAGTTAACATAAAATGTTACCACTAAGTTAAAGTAGAATATGTCACGAAAAAACAGTCTCGGAATCAGAATGATAACTAAAAGCATTCCAGAGTTATTAATGTTTAAAGTGACAGTGGTCAGAATTGCAAAAAACGCTCCGGTCCTTAAGGTATAAAATGGCCTGGTCCTTAACCCCTTAACGACGCAGGACGTATATTTACGTCCTGCGCCGGCTCCCGCGATATGAAGCGGGATCGCGCCGCGATTCCGCATCATATCGCGTCGGTCCCGGCGCTAATCAACGGCCGGGACCCGCGGCTAATACCACACATCGCCGATCGCGGCGATGTGCGGTATTAACCCTTTAGAAGCGGCGGTCAAAGCTGACCGCCGCTTCTAAAGTGAAAGTGAAAGTGACCCGGCTGCTCAGTCGGGCTGTTCGGGACCGCCGCGGTGAAATCGCGGCGTCCCGAACAGCTGATCAGACACCGGGAGGGCTCTTACCTGCCTCCCCGGTGTCCGATCGACGAATGACTGCTCCATGCCTGAGATCCAGGCAGGAGCAGTCAAGCGCCGATAATGCTGATCACAGGCGTGTTAATGCACGCCAGTGATCAGCATTAGAGATCAGTGTGTGCAGTGTTATAGGTCCCTATGGGACCTATAACACTGCAAAAAAAAATGTAAAAAAAAGTGTTAATAAAGGTCATTTAACCCCTTCCCTAATAAAAGTTTGAATCACCCCCCTTTTCCCATAAAAAAAATAAAACAGTGTAAAAAAAATAAAAAATAAACATATGTGGTATCGCCGCGTGCGTAAATGTCCGAACTATAAAAATATATCATTAATTAAGCCGTACGGTCAATGGCGTACGCGCAAAAAAATTCCAAAAAAGCGTTTTTTGGTCACTTTTTATATCATTAAAAAATGAATAAAAAGTGATCAAAAAGTCCGATCAAAACAAAAATCATACCGATAAAAACTTCAGATCACGGCGCAAAAAATTTGTCCTCATACCACCCCATACGTGGAAAAATAAAAAAGTTATAGGGGTCAGAAGATGACATTTTTAAACGTATAAATTTTCCTGCATGTAGTTATGATTTTTTCCAGAAGTGCGACAAAATCAAACCTATATAAGTAGGGTATCATTTTAACCGTATGGACCTACAGAATAATGATAAGGTGTAATTTTTACCGAAATATGCACTGCGTAGAAACGAAAGCCCCCAAAAGTTACAAAATGGCGTTTTTTTTTCGATTTTGTCGCACAATGATTTTTTTTTCCGTTTCGGCGTGAATTTTTGGGTAAAATGACTAATGTCACTGCAAAGTAGAATTGGTGACGCAAAAAATAAGTCATAATATGGATTTTTAGGTGGAAAATTGAAAGGGTTATGATTTTTAAAAGGTAAGGAGGAAAAAACGAAAGTGCAAAAACGGAAAAACCCTGAGTCCTTAAGGGGTTAAGGGGTTAAGGATCACAGCAACTCAGCCACAGGGTGAAGACCACATAAAGTTACAAAACAGTGCCACGGAGTGCTGAGATGCATGGTCCATAAAAGTCACCAGTTCTAAACCTCATGGCATGGCATTAAAACCAGCACAAAAACTGTCCCAAGAGCTTCTTGGCATGCAAGCCTCAAAAGAACAATGCTAAGTGTTAGATGGAGTGGTGTAAAGCACAAGGCCATTGGACTCTGAAGATGTGGACATGTGTTCTGTGGAGTGATGAATCCTGCTTCTCTATCTGGCAGTGTAATGGACAAGTTTCGGTTTGGCAAATGTCAGTAGAACATTGCCTGCCTGGCGGCACTGCTATGGAGTTGATTTTTAGGGTTGGCCTAGACCCCTTTTCCCTAGTGAAGGGAAGTTTTTACATTGAAGCATACCAAGAGACACTTTGGACAATTGTATGCTGTCACGATTCGGCAGGCTGGAGGTGGATCCTCTGTGCCAGAGAGGGATTGGCGTGGACCGTGTCAGTGGACCGGTTCTAAGTTGCTACTGGTATTCACCAGAGCCCGCCGCAAAGCGGGATGGTCTTGCAGCGGCAGTAGCAACCAGGTCGTATCCACTGGCAATGGCTCAACCTCTCTGACTGCTGAGATAAGCGCGGTACAAGGGAGTAGACAAGAGCAAGGTCAGACGTAGCAGAAGGTCGGGACAGGCGGCAAGATTCGTAGTCAATGGTGGAATAGCAGGAGATCTGGAACACAGTATGGGTAACACAGTAAAGCTTTCTCAAGGCATAAGGCAACAAGATCCGGCAAGGGAGTGCAGGGGAAGTGAGGTATAAGTAGGGCAAGGAACAGGTGCAAGCTAATCAGGGTGATTGGACCAGGCACCATCATTGGTGCACTGGCCCTTTAAATCTCAGAGCGCTGGCGCGCGCGCGCCCTAGAGAGCGGAGCTGCGCGCGCCAGAGCATGACAGCCGGGGACCGGGACAGGTAAGTGACCTGGGATGCGATTCGCGAGCGGGCGCGTCCCGCTATGCGAATCGCATCTCCGCCGGCAATGTCAGTGCAGCGCTCCCGGTCAGCGGGTCTGACCGGGGCGCTGCAAGGAGAGAAACGCCGCGAGCGCTTCGGGGAGGAGCAGGGACCCGGAGCGCTCGGCGTAACATATGCTTTGAACATTGTGGGAACCGTTTAGGTTTGGCATTTTTATGTTACAGCATGGCTGTGCCCCAATACAAAAAGCAAGGTTCATAAAAGCATGGACATGCAGACCACTATGAGAGTTTACAAAGCATGCTCTATGACCTGTACAGATATCATTGTGTGTGTGTGTGGGGGGGGGGGGGGAGTAAACTGCAGCTGTCACCTATTATACTAGAAGGACAAATAAAAAAATATCAGGGGGATATATCATTTAGAGTGCAAACGTGCAAAATATTTGAAAAAGTTACGTTCTTGCAAAAAAAAAAAAATTACGTAAAGTAGGAGTTTGCTCAATGTTTATGCATAAAGACTGGGCTTGCAGAAAAATTTTGTTCACATTTGTCTTTCTGCGCTGGTGCAGGAAAAGATAAATTCCCCCCATAGTGTCTACCAAATTTTTTATAAATTTTCCAGAAATAGTTTACGTTATTGCTCCTTGAATTTTTTTTAACATTAGATTTTAAGTTTTACAAAATTCTTGTTTATATTTAACATAATGCATAATGATAAGACTATAAGGGTGCATTCACACTGAGGAATTCAACAGGAATTCACGAGGAATAATTTCGGTCAGGAAATTGTTGCCTTCTGTCATTTTATCCATCAAGCGTAATTAAAGTGTAATCCGCTTGAATTCCGCTTGAAAACCATGTCGGGCAGAATTTTTTTTTTACCATTTACTTCTATTGGATTCTGCTCGCAGATTCCGCTTGAAACATGAACATGTTCTTTCTTCAAGTGGAAAGGAATTCAACGTCAGAATTCAACGGAATTTCCGCATAGATGAACAGGACAGCAGAAAAAACATTAAAGTCAATGTACAGAGGAGATGTGCATTCATTTGGAGCAGAGAATTCAAGAGGAATTACTCGAGTAAATTCCTCTTGAATTACTCAGTGTGAACGGGCCCTAACAAGTCACCCATGAGTTCTATGTTCTATGACCCCATTGAAGCCCATATAAAGCCACATGCTAAGTGCATTCATACAGGTCAAAGAACTCTGACATTCATATCATTAGGGGAGGTGCTATTCCTTATAATACCCTAGCTGCTGCTCTTTTGGAAGATTAAGGCAGAGTTTCTTGATTGATATGAAATGTCCAAAGGGTAATGTATTATGCTGTTTTGCAGTTGTTGGGACACTTTATATTATAACTAGCTGAGTACCCAGCGTTTCCCGGATTTTTGTGGAGGAAAATGGACAAAGGAGGAAGCTTTTGACTTCATATCCTATCCTAATATTTTGTTGTCATATCCCAACCCCATATCCCGACCTCATATCCCGTTCTTATATCCTGTCCTCATATCCCGACCTCCTATCCCAACCTCCTATCCTGTCCTCATATCCGGTCCTCAAATCTCAACCTCATATCCCATCCTCATATGCCGACCTCCTATCTCGACCTTCTAACCCGTCCTCATATCCCGTTCTCATATCCCGACCTCCTATCCCGTCCTCCTATATCGACCTCCTATCCCGTCCTCATATCCCGACCTCCTATCCCGTCCTCTTATCTCGACCTCCTAACCTGTCCTCCTATCTCGACCTCCTAACCCGTCCTCATATCCCGACCTCCTATCCCGTCCTACTACCTTGTCCTCATATCCCGTCCTTATATCCCATCCTCATATCCCGTCCTCATATCCCGTCCTCATATCCCAACCTCCTATCTCGACCTCATATCCCGTCCTCATATCCCAACCTCCTATCACGTCCTCCTATCTCGACCTCATATCCCATCATCATATTACGTCCTCATATCCCGACCTCATATCCCGTCCTCATATCCCATCTTCATAGCCTGACCCCATTTCCCGTCCCTATATCTCAACCTTATATCTCGACCTCCTATCCCGTCCTCATGCCCTGTGGGGGCTGAACTGGAGAAGGAGTAGGTGGGGGAGGGGCACAGTGGAGCACAGTTTAGGTTTGGCAAAATGGGCAGTTTTTCAGGTTATCTGACAGGAGAGGAGGAGCAGGAGCAGCCAGAAGAGCTAGAGGGTAATAAGAAAGGCGAGACAGAGGACCCAGACACACCGTGGCAGTATGCAGTGGAGATGGAGGCAGGGAGTCCCTCCGAGTCACTTGGCACAAATGGCACAATGCATGCTCACTTGCTTGCGTAGTGACCGCCGAATTGTCACCATTCGGCATCCCGACTTCTGGCTCTCCACCTTATTGGAACCTCGTTACCGCCACAAAATGGTGGCCTTTTTTACACCCACTGAGAGGGAGCATAAACTGACCTACTACAGAGACATCCTACATAGTCATTTTATCTGGGTTTTTAGCCATGGTTATATAGCATGCTCCTTGTATTTTAGTCTGTGTTACATTGGTCGATTTTAGGATTATGTCTGTTCAGCTTTGTCTGTGTTCACACTATGTCTGAGTCTAGTTTGTTACCTGTGCCCTGTATGTTATATTCCTGTTCTGGAGTCTATTCTATTCTAACCGGTTCTAGTCTAGTGTTTCATGTATTATATTTCCATTTCCTACTGGGTCAGCTTTTTGTCCACATGGTGGAGTGTGTCCGCTGGCCAGTAGCCTATTTGGTTTTATTATCAATGGCTACTCCTATAGTGGAGTGGGGAGTCCAGTTTGTATGTTATGTGTCCCAGTGTGAACAGTGTCCTATATTAATACCCTGTTTGGTTGATCTGATCTTTTTCCTTTGTGCTTGTAACTGCTTGTGAAAGTTCTTAGTAACTTACCTGTTCAGTTTAGTGTTTTGGCTCTCAGTTCTTCTGTTTGTTCCCTTCATCTCCTGGATTCTGCTGTATACTCCTATCATGCCTAGTCTTGTTCATTTTATCATGTCTGCCGTTTATCTGATATCCAGTTTATGAATTGTTTGTTAATTCACTATATTCTGCCTGTTGGTGTTTGTGTTCTGTCTGGTATATCTGGTTGTCTAGTTGTTTTCCATTTCTGGCCTGTGACCGACTATGTATATCATGTGTTTTTACGCCACTGCACTTGAGGGCAGGAAGGGACCGATTCATTGTTTAGGATAAATGGGCAAGTAGGCAGGGAGAGTCAGTTAGGGCTCACTCTCCCTGTCCCCCAGTCGGTCATGACATTTGCCCTGGAAAAGCTGTCCTGCCCGGCCAGTAGTGTGCCATCAGAGCAGGTGTTTAGTGCAGCGGGGGCCGTAGTCACCCCAAGGAGAACTCGTCTGTTCCCAAAACATGTGGAGAGACTGACCTTTGTGAAGATAAAATCAGGCATGGATCAGCCAGGATTTCCACCCACCAATGCCTGATGCATCAGAGTAGATTGACCATGGTGTCACACCAACACTTCACAAATATGTATAGTGCCAAACAGATTTAAGGCGCTGCTCCCCAGTTACAAACATTGTTCCGCATCAGACCTTGTTTCCCCCACCTTCGTCACCAGGTACTGGTATTGCCACCCACCGCACCACTCTATCACCGGGTCACTTTCAGGACTCCTGATGCTGCTGCAACCTCCAGGCTGTCGCATTCTGCCACCATATGGTCTCCTCATGCTTCTACCAACTCCAGACTGTGCCATTCAGCCACTACATGTTCTACTCATGCTGCCGCCAACTCCAGGCTGTGCCATTCAGCCATTATATGGTATCCTCATCTGCCTCCGACTCCAGGCTGTGCCATTCAGCCACTATATGTTCTATTCATATTGCCGCCAACTCCAGGCTGTGCCATTCAGCCACTATATGATCTCCTCATCCTGCTGATGATTCCAGGCTGTGCCATTCAGCCACTATATGGTCTCTTCATCTGCCTCCAACTCCAGGCTGTGCCAGTCAGCCACTATATGTCCTACTCATGCTGCTGCCAACTCCAGGCTGTGCCATTCAGCCACTATATGGTCTCCTCATCTGCCTCCAACTCCAGGCTGTGACATTCAGCCACTATATGTTCTACTCATGATGCTGCTAACTCCAGGCAGTACCATTCAGCCACTATATATTCTACTCATGCTGCCGCCAACTCCAGGCTGTGCGATTCAGCCACTATATATTCTACTCATGCTACTGCCAACTCCAGGCTGTGCCATTCAGCCACCATATGGTCTCCTCATCTGCCTCCAACTCCAGGCTGTGCCACTATATGGTTTACTGATGCTGCTGGGCCTGGGACATTAACTAAAAAAATGTTATGGTAGCACTAGCTACCATAAATCTTCAATAAAAATTTTTAAATTCATCTTTTAATCTTAGGGATTGTGAAGCCCTATTGTCTCCTTATCTGCTGCCAACTCCAGGCTGTGCCATTCAGCCACTATATGGTCTACTCATGCTGCCCCGAGCTCCAGGCTGTGTCATTCAGCCACTACAGGGTTTACTGATGCTGCTGAGCCTGGGACATTACCTAAAAAAATTTTATGGTAGCACTAGCTACCATAAATCTTCAATTTAAATTTGAAAAGTCATCTTTTAATCTTAGGGATTGTGAAACCCTATAGTTTTTTCTTGCTGCCGCCAATTCTAGGCTGTGTCATTCTGCCATTCTGTCTCCTCATGCTGCTGCCACCTCTAGGCTCTGTCACTGTGCCGCCATGTGACTCCTTGTTAAATCTTAAATTTAAATAGAAAAAAATCGATGTAATCTTTTTAAGACTGAGGCACTATGGTCATAAAAGTCATACTACCTGTGGAATTATCACAAGAATCCAATGAAACAGCTTGGAGCGATAACAATGAACCATAACTGATTAAATGAAACATTCGCACTTTCACAGTCAGGGGGGCCCTGAGAGGCAGGGGCTGGAACAGGTGGCATCTCGCCTGGCGGAGGACCGCCAGCTCGATTTTTAGATTCAAGTACGAGCTTTTTCACTGCAGCCACTTCTAGCTTCATGTACCCACTTGTCCAATGGCACAGAAGCTGAATGTGCTCCTGTCCAAGTTGCTGGTACTGCAGTCCCTCCCTTTTCAAAAGGACACTCAGAGTATGGGGGTGCGCTGAGAGGACGCGGCTGGAACAGGTGATAGCTCGCCTTGCGGTGGACCGCCAGCTCGATGCTCACCAAAATGGGTAATCAAAAAAAAAAATTTATAAATGAAAATTAAATTAAATGAAAATTACATAAAAAATGTGCCACATCCAGATGCTCTGCGGCAGTGATTCTAATAGCAATGCCTGTAATCTGCATGTCATACTGAATAACAGTATTATTTCACTAGCAGAGCACACTGCCGTTGCGTGTAAGGACAAAGCAAAGTGTTCTACACCCCATTGAGGTTCTCTGTAGGCCAGAAATATTGCTATTTTTAATAGCGATTTGCCGTGAATAAATTCGACCTCAACCAAATTTTTTAGGGAAAATTTGGTGAATCGGATGAATTGAATTTTTCTAAAAATTTGCTCATCTCTATTTAATAACTACACAGTGCAATATTCATGTGATTTTATTTGTGGCTATTTTAAGGGTGGTTTCGCAAGGGCCCTGTGAACCACCCATTTATGTATGTTATTTTTTGCATATTAAATAAATTATTATGCCAATAATCTATAGAGCTCCAACATTTTATTATTTTACTTTCCTTGCATTTTTATACCGTGGGTATAGGTGTTGGGCTGGGTGTCACAATCACACCCTATCGGTCCATCCAAGACATTAGAGAGAGTGTGATGGTGCAAGGGTTAAAGCCGCCAGACCTCTGGGTATCCACTAGTAGTCCCAGCAAGTCACCAAATTAACCCATAGATAAACGTGTTTCCACCAGAGCTGCCTTCAGAAAGGTGAGCTCATATATTTAGAGATCAAAGACCAGAGCTGATTAATTAAACATTTAATCTGATAAAAGGTATCACAGTGCTATATATATATATATATATATATATATATATATATATATAAAAATACAGGAACAAATGACATACAGGTGTAAAAATATATAATAGAGTTTTGCAAGACAAGTTCAGAAAACAAAAGATGAAGTTCTTACAGCATGATGATATAGCAGTCCAGGAGAGTGCTGTTCTTAGGATGCTCTTGTCAGCTTGTGCCTCTCTCTCTGCAGTTTGGTACTGGAGAAGCAGTTGGAGTTTCATATTGGCATCCACATTTCCAAGGTGTTGTAAGGCAGTCAACATATAAGAGTCCAAGGCCTCATGTGGAGTACTGTCCTGATGGGGAGTAATGTTGCTGCGTTCCCCAGGAGATATCAGTCCTTGGATGGCAGTTCCAGCTGTAGGACTTTGCCTCATGTCACTCAGCTCTTCTGCACGAGCATCATACTCCACAAGATAAGCAATAAGTTGTTCCTTGTTCTTTCCTGCAGAAAAGGGATGTCCTTTTCTTGGCACATTAGCTCCAGTGCAGGCTTGGACTGCTAGCGATATGCCTTCATATTTCCGAGATGAGACAGAGGAGGTAAAACAGGAGATGGGGAGGACAAAACTGTCTTGCACTCTTTTTGTATGTGTCACGATGCCGGCTGGCAGGTGGTGGATCCTCTGTGCCAGAGAGGGATTGGCGTGGACCGTGCTAGAGGATCGGTTCTAAGTCACTACTGGTTTTCACCAGAGCCCGCCGCAAAGCGGGATGGTCTTGCTGCGGCGGTAGTGACCAGGTCGTATCCCCTAGCAACGGCTCAACCTCTCTGGCTGCTGAAGATAGGCGCGGTACAAGGGAGTAGACAGAAGCAAGGTCGGACGTAGCAGAAGGTCGGGGCAGGCAGCAAGGATCGTAGTCAGGGGCAACGGCAGAAGGTCTGGAATCACAGGCAAGGAACACACAAGGAACGCTTTCACTGGCACTAGGGCAACAAGATCCGGCGAGGGAGTGAAGGGGAAGTGAGGTGATATAGGGAAGTGCACAGGTGTAAACACTAATTGGAACCACTGCACCAATCAGCGGTGCAGTGGCCCTTTAAATCGCAAAGACCCGGCGCGCGCGCGCCCTAGGGAGCGGGGCCGCGCGCGCCGGGACAGAACTGACGGGGAGCGAGTAAGGTACGGGAGCCGGGGTGCGCATCGCGAGCGGGCGCTACCCGCATCGCGAATCGCATCCCGGCCGGAGGTGGTAACGCAGCGCCCCGGGTCCGTGGAACCGACCGGGGCGCTGCAGTGAGGGAAGTGTAGCGAGCGCTCCGGGGAGGAGCGGGGACCCGGAGCGCTCGGCGTAACAGTACCCCCCCCCTTGGGTCTCCCCCTCTTCTTGGGGCCTGAGAACCTGAGGATCAGACTTTTGTCCAGGATATTGTCCTCAGGTTCCCAGGACCTCTCTTCTGGACCACAACCCTCCCAATCCACTAAAAAAAAAGTTCTTCCCCTGACCTTTTTAGAGGCCAAAATCTCTTTGACAGAGAAGATGTCCGAGGAGCCGGAAACAGGAGTGGGAGGAACAGATTTAGGAGAAAAACGGTTGAGGATGAGAGGTTTAAGAAGAGAGACGTGAAAGGCATTAGGGATACGAAGAGAAGGAGGAAGAAGAAGTTTGTAAGAGACAGGATTAATTTGACACAAAACTTTAAAAGGACCAAGATAGCGTGGTCCCAACTTATAGCTCGGGACACGGAAACGGACATATTTAGCGGAGAGCCATACCTTGTCTCCAGGGGAAAAAATGGGAGGAGCTCTTCTTTTCTTATCTGCGAATCTCTTCATGCGAGAAGAAGCCTGTAAGAGAGAATTTTGGGTCTCTTTCCATATGGTGGAAAGATCACGAGAAATTTCATCCACAGCGGGCAGACCAGAGGGCAAGGGGGTAGGGAGGGGGGGAAGAGGGTGACGGCCGTACACCACGAAAAACGGAGATTTGGAGGAAGATTCAGAGATTCTGAAATTATACGAGAATTCGGCCCAAGGTAGAAGATCTGCCCAGTCATCCTGGCGGGAGGAAACAAAATGTCGTAAATAGTCACCCAAGATCTGGTTAATTCTCTCTACTTGTCCATTGGATTGAGGATGGTATGCAGAAGAAAAATTTAATTTAATCTTGAGTTGTTTACAGAGAGCCCTCCAGAATTTAGACACAAATTGGACGCCTCTATCCGAGACGATCTGTGTAGGCAACCCGTGAAGACGAAAAATGTGTACAAAAAATTGTTTAGCCAACTGAGGCGCTGAAGGAAGACCAGGAAGAGGGATGAAATGTGCCATTTTGGAGAATCGATCAACGACCACCCAAATAACAGTGTTGCCATGGGATGGGGGTAAGTCAGTAATAAAATCCATACCAATCAGAGACCAAGGTTGTTCGGGGACAGGTAGAGGATGAAGAAAACCAGCGGGCTTCTGGCGAGGAGTCTTATCCCGGGCACAGATAGTGCAGGCTCGCACAAAGTCCACCACATCAGTCTCTAGAGTCGGCCACCAATAGAAGCGAGAGATGAGTTGCACAGATTTCTTGATGCCCGCATGACCTGCGAGATGGGAGGAGTGACCCCATTTGAGGATCCCAAGGCGTTGGCGTGGAGAAACAAAGGTCTTTCCTGGAGGAGTTTGCCTGATGGAGGCTGGAGAAGTGGAAATCAGGCAGTCAGGAGGAATGATGTGTTGAGGAGAGAGTTCAATTTCAGAGGCATCTGAGGAACGAGAGAGAGCATCGGCCCTAATGTTCTTATCAGCAGGCCGAAAGTGAATTTCAAAATTAAATCGGGCAAAGAACAGAGACCACCTGGCCTGACGAGGATTCAGCCGTTGGGCAGACTGGAGGTAGGAGAGGTTCTTGTGATCGGTGTAAATAATAACTGGAAATCTTGATCCCTCCAGCAGATGCCTCCATTCCTCAAGTGCTAATTTAATGGCTAGAAGCTCTCGATCCCCGATGGAGTAGTTCCTCTCCGCCGGAGAGAAGGTCCTGGAAAAAAAACCACAAGTAACAGCATGCCCGGAAGAGTTTTTTTGTAGAAGGACAGCTCCAGCTCCCACTGAGGAGGCATCAACCTCCAATAGGAAGGGTTTAGATGGGTCAGGTCTGGAGAGCACGGGAGCCGAAGAAAAGGCAGACTTGAGTCGTTTAAAGGCGTCTTCCGCTTGAGGAGGCCAAGACTTGGGATCGGCATTTTTTTTTGTTAAAGCCACAATAGGAGCCACAATGGTAGAAAAATGTGGAATAAATTGCCTGTAATAATTGGCGAACCCCAAAAAACGTTGGATGGCACGGAGTCCGGAGGGGCGTGGCCAATCTAAGACGGCAGAGAGTTTATCTGGGTCCATTTGTAGTCCCTGGCCAGAGACCAAGTATCCTAGAAAAGGAAGAGATTGGCATTCAAACAGACATTTCTCTATTTTGGCATAGAGTTGATTATCACGAAGTCTCTGAAGAACCATACGGACATGCTGGCGGTGTTCTTCAAGATTGGCAGAAAAAATCAGGATATCGTCCAGATATACAACAACACAGGAGTATAGGAGATCACGAAAAATTTCATTAACAAAGTCTTGGAAGACGGCAGGGGCGTTGCATAGACCAAAGGGCATGACCAGATACTCAAAGTGTCCATCTCTGGTGTTAAATGCCGTTTTCCATTCATCCCCCTCTCTGATGCGGATGAGATTATAAGCACCTCTTAAGTCCAGTTTGGTAAAAATATGGGCACCTTGGAGACGATCAAAGAGTTCCGAGATGAGGGGTAGGGGGTAGCGGTTCTTAACCGTGATTTTATTAAGACCGCGGTAGTCAATGCAAGGACGTAGAGAGCCATCTTTTTTGGACACAAAGAAAAATCCGGCTCCGGCAGGAGAGGAGGATTTACGGATAAAGCCCTTTTTTAAATTTTCTTGGACGTATTCAGACATGGCAAGAGTCTCTGGGACGGACAGAGGATAGATTCTGCCCCGGGGTGGAGTAGTGCCCGGGAGGAGGTCAATGGGACAATCATAAGGCCTGTGAGGAGGTAGAGTCTCAGCTTGTTTTTTGCAAAAAACGTCCGCAAAGTCCATATAGGCCTTAGGGAGACCGGTTACATGAGGAAGCACAGGGACACGGCAAGGTTTACTGGGAACCGGTTTTAAGCAGTCCTTGGAACAAGAGGGCCCCCAACTCTTGATCTCCCCAGTGGACCAATCCAGGATTGGGGAATGGAGTTGAAGCCAGGGAAGTCCAAGAAGGATTTCAGAAGTGCAATTGGGGAGGACCAACAGTTCAATCCTCTCGTGATGAGATCCGATGCACATTAGAAGGGGCTCCGTGCGGAAACGTATAGTACAGTCCAATCTTTCATTGTTTACACAATTGATGTAGAGGGGTCTGGCGAGACTGGTCACCGGGATGTTGAACCTGTTGACGAGGGAGGCTAAGATAAAATTTCCTGCAGATCCAGAGTCCAAGAAGGCCACAGCAGAGAAGGAGAAGGCAGAGGCAGACATCCGCACAGGCACAGTAAGACGTGGAGAAGCAGAGTAGACATCAAGGACTGTCTCACCTTTGTGCGGAGTCAGCGGACGTCTTTCCAGGCGGGGAGGACGGATAGGACAATCCTTCAGGAAGTGTTCGGTACTAGCACAGTACAGGCAGAGATTCTCCATGCGGCGTCGTGTCCTCTCTTGGGGTGTCAGGCGAGACCGGTCGACCTGCATAGCCTCCACGGCGGGAGGCACAGGAACAGATTGCAGGGGACCAGAGGAGAGAGGAGCCGGGGAGAAGAAACGCCTCGTGCGAACAGAGTCCATATCCTGGCGGAGCTCCTGACGCCGTTCGGAAAAACGCATGTCAATGCGAGTGGCAAGATGGATGAGTTCATGTAGGTTAGCAGGGATTTCTCGTGCGGCCAGAACATCTTTAATGTTGCTGGATAGGCCTTTTTTAAAGGTCGCGCAGAGTGCCTCATTATTCCAGGATAATTCTGAAGCAAGGGTACGGAACTGTACGGCATACTCGCCAACGGAAGAATTACCCTGGACCAGGTTCAACAGGGCAGTCTCAGCAGAAGAGGCTCGGGCAGGTTCCTCAAAGACACTTCGAATTTCCGAGAAGAAGGAGTGTACAGAGGCAGTGACGGGGTCATTGCGGTCCCAGAGCGGTGTGGCCCAAGCCAGGGCTTTTCCAGACAGCAGGCTGACTACGAAAGCCACCTTAGACCTTTCAGTGGGGAACTGGTCCGACATCATCTCCAAGTGTAATGAACATTGGGAAAGAAAGCCACGGCAAAACTTAGAGTCCCCATCAAATTTATCCGGCAAGGATAGTCGTATTCCAGAAGCGGCCACTCGCTGCGGAGGAGGTACAGGAGCTGGCGGAGGAGATGATTGCTGGAGCTGTGGTAGTAACTGTTGTAGCATAACAGTCAGTTGAGACAGCTGTTGGCCTTGTTGCGCAATCTGTTGTGACTGCTGGGCGACCACCGTGGTGAGGTCAGCGACAACTGGCAGAGGAACTTCAGCGGGATCCATGGCCGGATCTACTGTCACGATGCCGGCTGGCAGGTGGTGGATCCTCTGTGCCAGAGAGGGATTGGCGTGGACCGTGCTAGAGGATCGGTTCTAAGTCACTACTGGTTTTCACCAGAGCCCGCCGCAAAGCGGGATGGTCTTGCTGCGGCGGTAGTGACCAGGTCGTATCCCCTAGCAACGGCTCAACCTCTCTGGCTGCTGAAGATAGGCGCGGTACAAGGGAGTAGACAGAAGCAAGGTCGGACGTAGCAGAAGGTCGGGGCAGGCAGCAAGGATCGTAGTCAGGGGCAACGGCAGAAGGTCTGGAATCACAGGCAAGGAACACACAAGGAACGCTTTCACTGGCACTAGGGCAACAAGATCCGGCGAGGGAGTGAAGGGGAAGTGAGGTGATATAGGGAAGTGCACAGGTGTAAACACTAATTGGAACCACTGCACCAATCAGCGGTGCAGTGGCCCTTTAAATCGCAAAGACCCGGCGCGCGCGCGCCCTAGGGAGCGGGGCCGCGCGCGCCGGGACAGAACTGACGGGGAGCGAGTAAGGTACGGGAGCCGGGGTGCGCATCGCGAGCGGGCGCTACCCGCATCGCGAATCGCATCCCGGCCGGAGGTGGTAACGCAGCGCCCCGGGTCCGTGGAACCGACCGGGGCGCTGCAGTGAGGGAAGTGTAGCGAGCGCTCCGGGGAGGAGCGGGGACCCGGAGCGCTCGGCGTAACAGTATGTCTTTTAAACCAGCACTGAGCTCTGTCTTTGGAATTTACACACAAGAAGATGTATGCAATTTCTTTTTTAGTGCTAAGATTTCCTTACAGGTAAAATCCAGCAAGCACTAAAAATCTCTAAATATATCCCGACGCTGCCACCAGTTGTCACGATCTCACCCTATCGGTCCAGCCAAGACGCTAGAGAGAGTAAGATGGTGCAAGGGTTAAAGCTGCCAGACCTCTGATAAAATGCAATACACAAACCCACAGTCTGAATGACCTCTCACCCATGGCTTGGATAATACATCACACAGTTATAATTATAATACACATATAGAATTTTAATAATCAGGCCTTAGGCCTGACACTGGGTTGCTTAGTCTAGCTAGTGACATTTAGTATCAATTGAGCCGTATCCTTTTTTTTTACAATTTTTTGTAAAATTTTTTGAACATTTTTTTGAAACATTTAGCATCTAAGGAACATAATATTGACTGTTTT
Organism: Hyla sarda; assembly: GCF_029499605.1. Classification (NCBI taxonomy): domain Eukaryota; kingdom Metazoa; phylum Chordata; class Amphibia; order Anura; family Hylidae; genus Hyla; species Hyla sarda. The sequence continues at coordinate 216,159,822 of NC_079190.1, read as the reverse complement.
AATTTTTCAAATAAACAGAGTACAAATATAGATGATATTAAACGTACCCAAACAAGTAGGTCCATTTCAGAGATTTTTAGAAGTCTAGAATTTTTGTTGATAAAGAAAATTAAACAACAATGGGAAATTAAAAGTCTAAATAATTTGATACCCTCTAATAATATCCCTAAAGGTCTCATTGTATATAAAATACCTGCTAACGATTTGGTCAATGAGGAATTTAACATAAAATGGAATACATTTTTCGACAAAGTATCTGTAGAAACTACAAGAGAGGAGACAACAACTATTATCAGAGTTGGACAACAAGATCCCCTCTATGCGCACCACTCTAGACACTTTAGAGAAGAATAGTGATTTTAACAAATTTCATGAACGTTTCTGTAGGAAGCTTGATTCAGTTGAATGGGAGATTTTAGATAAAAAAATGAAAAAACAATTATGGAAAGAAAAGAAAGATGAACACACTGACAAAGTTGAGGCAAGTTCCAACACACAACAGACACAATACAATATTCCTATTTCTAACCAATACTCTGCTCTCTCAGAAGAAAATCATTTTTTAGAGTCACGCCGGACACCAACACAACCATCACACTCAGAACCACGTTATCGCACATGCCACAAATCACCTCAATACCATGGACACCCACACCACCACAACAGACCCTATCAACCTCACTATTACTCACCACATAGACCATATACATAATATTCCAAACACAAACCACATTACAGACCACAATATCACAATACACTCCACAGAGACGATATACACAGCCAGATCACAGTCACTACCATCCTCAACCACTTCCACAACCCCACAATGTACTCCCAATACACTTCCCTATGAAAAAGACTGTGGAAACAGTAGCACAGATAAACCCAGTCCCCCTAGCATTATCCCAAACACTGACCCCCACCACAAACCACAATCATCGCTCTTAATTCAAGCTCTACTACCCTTACTAAAAGCCAAATGGACCTTCTAAATAAGGGTATTACATTTTCCCCTATTCAACCCTTGAACAAATTTGATACATATATCAGTGTGGAACAATACATGAGAAAGCTTTGTCTCAAAAAATTATTTATGAAAAATCCATTACAACCAACTAATACAATAGAACACACTAGTATCCCTCCCACATTCAATCACACCACCTTAAAGTAAACAAATAAGGAAATTTTACCCTAAACAGGAAACAAGTGGAGACATGGTGGCTTTTAAGAAAAAGTTATAGGAAACGATATTAGGAACATTTTAATCCCCAAACAAATATGGGGCAATTTTACTCCCAAGGAAATCAACACTATCAAACAACTTCAAGAAGATTCCTTTATTACTATCAGAAGTGCAGATAAGGGAGGGGGGATTGTGGTTATGAATACTGGTAAATATGTAGCTGAATGTGAAAGGCAGTTGAATGACATCAACACACACACTAAATTACAAGAGGATGCGACTGTGAAATATACAAATGAACTAATGACCCTATGTGACCAAGCATTAAATAAAGGGATACTATCCAAATCAGAATATGATTTTATCACTGGCACACATAATAGGACACCTATTTCTTTTATACTATACCCAAGATACACAAGCATTCCACTGAACCTCCAGTGAGGCCGATTGTATCTGGGATAGGTTCTCTTACTGCGAACCTATCCCAGTACATTGATCAGTTTTTACAACCTTATGTTTAAATCACACCTTCCTATATACGTGATACCACACAAATTATCCAAGTTGTGGCATCTTTATCCTGGAACCTTGCTTGGTTTTTAGGCACAATGGATGTTAGTTCCCTTTATACTATCATAGATTAACAAGGGGTCAAAGCTATCCACAATACTCTATTAAAACATGCCAATTTGCATATTGATCAAGTCACTTTTTTTTAGATAGTATGCAATTTATTTAATCCCATAACTATTTCATGTTTGGCTCCGCCTTCTTTTTACAAACCACCGACACTGCCATGGGCACAAGGTTTGCCCCCAGTTAGGCCAATCTCTTTATGGCAGATGGGGAAGATCCAGTGATTATACCTCAGCTGAGGCGACCTGGTGTCTTGGTACCATTATACTGATGACATTTTCTTCGTATGGAGTGGAGCCAAACAGGAATTAGATGATTTTATTATATCTCTTAATACCAATACTTTTAACTTACAATTCACGCCCACATCAGTGCCAGTTCAGTCGAATTTTTAGATGTTTTAATTTCGGTGTCAGAACAAAATAACCTATATGCAGTACTTATCGTAAGCCTGTGGCCAATAATGGCTTTATACTGCATAAATGCTGCCATTTACCCCAATGGCTGCTTAACGTACCGACAAGCCAGTTTGGTTGGTTAAAACATAACTGCACCAACCCAGAACAATTTGAGATAGAGGCAAAAATTTTTACATAACAATTTTTGGATAAGAAATATCCAGTCCACCTAAAACATTCATTGGATGAAGTACGTCAGTTGGACAGATCCACATTTTTTGAGCTGAAAGACAAAACTATTACACAAACAGATAATAAGACAGATTCAAGCTAAGGGGTATTATAGAATGTTTCTGTAATAAGCATGACATAGGGAGAACATCATGAGCATTGAAAAACCGTATTCTAGAACATAGGTACAACATCAAGAAGAAAAAACGTCAAGCACCCACTAGCCCTACATTTTAAACAATATCGTAATGGCAACCCGAACACACTAAAGTACATGGTAATTGTTTCTGTCAAAAAAGACTGGCGGGCGGTAATTATATTAATAAGATGTCAAGAATAGAGTCTAGGAAGATCTTCAGATTTGAGTCATTAGCTCCAAAAGGGCTATATACAGACTTTGAGTAGTTCAGCTTTTTAGATTCTGCTTTCATTGTTGTTTGGCTGTCATACCAGTACCTTGATGGCCCCTAGTTTTGGATCCATCCACGTTTCTTCTGATAATATACAATCAAATTTTCCTCCATGTCTATTCTCTGTGTTTATTTTATTTTATTTCTATTTTTATTTTCCTTGATCATTTTTATTTTTACATTTATTTTTATTATTTTTTATTATTTTTTTATTACCTATGTGTATATTTTTAATACCTATGTGTATATTTACATATACATCTAGAATATATACAGTGAGACCCAGATAATATATGTCTGCAATGACTTTAGTCATGCACATCGCACTGGTAGGATTTAGTGGCATTATCCTATTGTTAATTTATATTTCTCTGTGTTCATTTTATTTTATTTCAATTTTTATTTTCCTTGATCATTTTTATTTTTACTTTTATTTTTATTATTTTTTATTATAATTTTTTTTATTACCTTTATGTGCATATTTACATATACATCTAGAATATATACAGTGAGACCCAGACTGTCCGCAATGACTTTAGTCATGCACATCGCACTGGTAGGATTTAGTGGCATTATCCCATTGTTAATTTATATTTATTTTTATTTTATTTTCATCTGTATCTGCATCTCTGTTTATTATATTGGTTTTACATTCACAATTTTGAAGATCACACACTGTTCATAACAATTTACTCTGTTTTATTGCATTGTGTAACATTTCGATCCATTCCATGTTTTACTTCTGCTACCATTTGCATAAGTAATCAGTGGGAGGGCTATTCCCTATATAGCCAGGGCCAATACCCCCACTGTATAACTACTAGGGGTGTGAATCGCCAAGAATTTGGCGATTCGAATCGCGATACCAGTGTGGCGATTCGATATATCCCGATATATCGCGATACCGTCTAGGTGACGATACATCGCGATATATCCCGATACATCGCCCACCTGGGAGCATTCATAGATCCCAATAGACGCCGCTGTCAGCTTTGACAGCGGCGATCTAGTACTCCGGTGCACACTTTTCTCATGTTATCCCGTCCGGGCTGCAAAATAAAATAAAACGCACTTTATCTTACCTGCCAACGAGCCCGCGGAGCTCCGGTACAGGTGTTCGGTCCCCGGGCTGTATTCTTCTTACTTCCTGTTAGCCCGGCACGTCACATGGAGCTTCAGCCTATCACCAGCGGAGGCGGGACATCGCTGCGGCCAGTGATAGGCTGAAGCTCCATGTGACGTGCCGGGCTAACAGGAAGTAAGAAGAATACAGCCCGGGGACCGAACACCTGTACCGGACTGTACCGGAGCTCCGCGGGCTCGTTGGCAGGTAAGAGAAAGTGTGTTTTATTTTATTTTGCAGCCCGGACGGGATAACATGAGAAAAGTGTGCACCGGAGTACTCCTTTAATAGCCAGCCGCGGCGATTGCCGCATGCTGGCTATTAGCGGCGGCCCCCGGCTACTGAAATCAGCCGGGGGTCGCATAGTACGGAGCGGGCACGAGTCGGAGCCCGCTCCATACACCCAGAGCGACGCCGTGTCAGATCCGGCCCTGCCCGGCTCCACAAATGTGGAACTTTTATCTCCTGATGCCCAAGACATGACATGCTGTTCCAGGCGTCAGGAGATAAAAATTCCACATCCCTAAAAGAATCGATTCAAAAATATTTTGAATCGATTCTGTATCGGCAAATGAAAAAATCGCGATTATCGCGAGAATCGATTTTTTCTTACATCCCTAATAACTATTGCTGAAGAAGGAACCTATGGCTGGTTCTGAAACACGTCCAGTTTCTAGCACTGTATACTAAGTCTAGTAATACCACCTATAGCTTGATATTTTTACACTGTGGGTATAGGTGATGGGTTGGGGTGCTTAGTCTAGCCAGTGCCATTTAGTATCAATTGAGCTGTATCCGTTTTTTACTATCCATTACATCACTAGTCAGGTGTAGAAAGGGAGAATAGCAGTGCTTCAATGAGTGGAGCGACCACTGGGTGGGAGGAAGATCATTCTCCACAGGGTTGCAGGGAATTGCAGTTTCAAGCACTCCACGCATGGAAATGAGCCTAGCTATGCTGCAATGAGTGGGGTGACTGATGTGTGGGAGGGAGAAAAGTGATCTTACACTTACAGGGATCCTGGGACTTTTAATTAATAGGTGGTAACTCCAACAGGAAATAGCCATTTCATAAAAAGAAAGCAGCCATGTTATGGTGGACAACATTTAGCCCCGAGACAAGCACAGCTCCTTCCTAAGTATGTCCATTACTGTCTGGCAGGTAAGTACTAAAGTCACCTTAAGGGTAGGGTCACATGTAACGGATCCGCCGGTGACCCGACCCATTTAGTGCCTCCAGCTGTTGCCACCCCAGTTCCCTCGCCTCACCCCGCCCCTGGCCTGCTTGCAGTGGCAATCCGCCACTATGAGCAGCCACACACGGGGCATGCTAGTGGGCGAGTGCACTCTGACATGTCTGAGTGCACTGCGCATGTGTAATGTATTAAGACATCGCGGCTGCTTCGCGATGTCTGAGTGGACTCGGCAACTTGTGTGGCTGCTCATAGTGGCGGATTGCCACTGCGAGCAAGCCAGGGTTGGGGCGAGGCAGCGTAAAATGTGCTGCAGATCCGTTACCTGTGACCCTACCCAAAGCTGGATAACCCCTTTTTACATTTTTCATGTTTCATTATTTAGCTTATTTTATAACATAAACATTAACTATAATTTGTTTGAAGATTTCAGTGATGTTCCAACTATAGACATTTATAGCATATCCACAGGGAATGCCATAAATGTCTCTTAGGTGAAGGTCCCAATGGAATCTACTGTTTACAGTCCATCGCTAGTCATAGGGACCAGGACAGACCACAGAAAGTAACCCATTCTCCACATGAAATTTATAGTAGAGTACTGTAAATCATCAAACATCACAGTGCCAGCCACTTTCACTAGCCCTTAATTATGGCAGAGCAGAAAGGAATAGGTGCTGTACTGCTGGAAAACAGACCAATGCTGGGATGAAAAGAATGAGAAATTGCAGTGCACTATATAGTGGTCTCCAAGGGTCTCAATAACAACAGTATGTTGACACTCAATCAAAAAGTCCAATATAGTCAATAATGAAACTTCAAGAAGCATAAAAGTTACAGCCATACAATAACCATTATCGGAAATGGTAAAGAAGAAGATCACAGCGGAGACCAGTCACTTGGGAAATCTTCAGCAGTGAGGGAGTAGATCAGGTAAGTGTCCATTTTTTGTAACAGCCCAGGACAATAATTTAAAAAACAACCCCTGTGCGGACAACCTCCTTTAACAGCTGTAGTTTTTCTATGAACTCCCAAGTCCCTTTATTTTCATGTACAGCTCAGGATGAAGTAATGGCCTAGCAGGGGACAACATTGTACCTTCACAACTATCACATTAAAGGGGTATTTCAAGCTTAACTAACTCTTAACTATCCTTCCCATTATGAAGAATTATGCTAGTTTTACATTTACTTGCAATACCGCTCTGCCGTGGATTGTCTTCTTTTCCATCTTTATATGGCCCCCCCCCCAGGTCTAACGTTTCCTTTCTTGTCCTGAGGACGTTCATCTCACAATCCTTTGCGGCTCGAGAGGGCAGCTGGTATCAGGGGGCTTGGCTATTTCTTGTATTTCCTCACATGCCAGCCACTGATGACATTTGCGGTCCATATGTATGTCCTGACGTGCTGGTATCCCGTGATCTCAGCAATCACGCAGGGAATGCTGGCATGCAGGGAATGCCAGCACCTACCAGGGGGCTGGCATGTGAGGAAATACAAGAAATAGCCAAGCCCCCTGATACCAGCTGCTGCCTTGAGCTGCAAAAGGATTGTGAGACGAACGTCATCAGGACCTTAAAGGAAACGCTAGACCAGGGGGACCATATAATGATGAAAAAGAAGACGATCCACGACAGAGCGGTATGGCAAGTAAATGTAAAACTAGCATAATTCTTCATAATAGGAAGGATAGTTAAACGTTAGTCATGCCCGGAATACCACTTTAAGGTAAATCAAACTTTAGAGGCAAGCATTGATCAGTGTTATTGTCGCACAATTACTGAGAGGCTGTCTGGAGTGCAGGAGAACTGATCCTCTCAGGTTATCAGGACCACGGGATTTTGCTGCTTTGTTCCCGATCAGCTCCCTGAGCTAGCTGGGAATGCTGTATTACCCATTTTAGACACCAAAATCAACTTTAATCTATGTGTCTAACATTAGCCATGGGTCCTGGCTGCTAATAGAAACCAGGACCTACCAGGCGAGGGTGCACATTATAAGTAATGTTTACTATTGCACTTCTTATGGTAAATAAAAAATATTTCTAATATACTTTGTTTAAATTTTTTTTAGTTTTCTATGTTTTATTTGTGCTTAAAAAAGCTCAAGAGCACATTATCCCCCAAGTGCAGTCTGGAGTGCTGAAGGGGGTGTCCAGCCTCATCCAATCATAGCTCCTCTTAACTGCCATATGCTGTTGGTTAGACACCCCCCCACCAGCACTCCAGGCTGAAATTCCTGTGTTTGGGGTTCGGTCCAAAGTCTGTGTATGAGATGGGGGGAAAATGTGCTCCTGAGCTTTTTTAAGCACAAATAAAACATAGAAAAAAACTACATTTAAAAAAAAAAAGCATATTAGAAATATTTTTTATTTACCATAAGGAGTGCAATAGCAAAAATTTGTATTAATGAGAGTGCCCATTTAAGCACAATGACCTGAAAGGGTTAAAAAGTCTATATTTTGGGCTGACCACAGATCTTCTTTACACTAAAAAAACACAAAGATATCACAATAGGCAAGTTCATTGCACACAGGATAGAAGTTTGACATTGCTTAATGTTTTACTTCAAAATTGAGTTTGACATTAATATAGAACCACATCCTCAAAGAATATATTTTCCTAGTGAATTGCCAATTGCCTTTGTTTGGAAAAGCCTTTCTATCAATACAAAAATAGAAAAGTCAAATAATTGACTTCTCAATTCTCTCCATTGGCAGCAGCATTCAGCTTCCTAATTATTTGGAGGGTAGAAAAGTTGCCCTAGAGTCAGAGAAAAGAAGAAAGGATTTGTAAAACAGAATGATTATCTTAATATCATCTGTGGCATTCTATTCTTCATGTTCCACAGATCATCACCCTAGCGGCAGTGTTCTTAGTGAGGGTGACCTTCCCATAAAAGGTGAACGGGCAGAGCCATTTCTGCAGAACAAAACACGTCATTCCTTTGACAAGTTTATAGGAACTGAAAGGCAATATATGTGATTATGTCTTTCATGCTTTATTCACTGGTGACAAAATTACAGAAAGCTCACATTGTGATCACCTAGACAGAGAAATAGTAACTTTCCTGTTACAACTGAAGACATTTCTGGATGTTTTATTATGTTTTAATATCAGATTAGATCTTCAATCTGGAAAAAGGGATTTATTATATAAGTTCTGTCCAAAGGAAACCAGAAGATGTCTTAATAACTAACTGAATAACTAATTAACTTAATAAATAATAAAATATACAAACAAATAAATAAATAAATAAATAAATAAATATGGAATGAACATTAACAGTTATTAGATAACCCGATAGGATGACTGAAAAAAAATTTTGTAAAGAAAAATAAAAGAGTAGAGTAGAAATATTGGTGGTTTATACCAAATCCATATACCGCATTTTTCGCCCTATAGGATGCACCGGCGTATAAGACGCACCCAATTTATAGGTGCAAAATCAAAAAAAAATTAAGATTTTGAACCCAATAGTGGTCTTCAACCTGCGGACCTCCAGATTTTGCAAAACTACAACTCCCAGCATGCCCGGACAGCCGTTGCTGGGAGTTGTAGTTTTGCAACATCTGGAGGGCCGCAGATTGAAGACCACTGCATAGGAAGTAATACTCACGTGTCCCCGCCGCTCCGGACCCGTCACCGCTGCCCTGGATGTCGCTCCATGGCTGTCACCGCGTCCCCATCACTCCGGAACGTCTCTGCTGCCGGCCGGGTATCCTCGCTCTCCGTCGCCGCCATCACGTCGTTACGCACGCCGACGCACATACGCGACAACGTGATGACGAGGAAGGAGAGCGCCGGCCATACAGGGGATCCCTGAACGGATAAGACACCGAGAGGGCAGGTAAGGTCCCTCCCGGTGTCCTATAAGCACTAATCCAGCTATTTAGTCGGGCTGTTCGGGACCGCCGCGGTGAAATGGCAGCGGTCCCGAACAGCCCGACTGAACAGCCGGGTTAGTGTCACTTTCCCTTCAGATGCGGCGGTCAGCTCTGATCGCCGCATCTGAAGGGTTAATACAGGGCATCACCGCGATTGGTGATGTCCTGTATTAGCCGCGGGTCCCGGCCGTTGTTGGCCGCACAGACCGACCCGATAGGGGTGTGTTCGCCATATAAGACGCACCGAATTTTTCCCAGGGGAAGAAAAAGTGCGTCTTATACGGCGAAAAATATGGTAGTATGTAAAATACTGTACATACAAATAATCATTTGACATAAGATAATAACAATTTTAATGTATCTGGTACAAAGTAACTCCTTTAAGGATTATTATTGGTGGACATATAAAATATATTACCATGGGTTGGTACTTATAGGATAGGTACCAGTATAAAATTATTTAGAATCATGTCGGAAAACAGTTAATAAAATGTACAAAAAGTTGAATTGTTAACTAGGTTATAAAAAACTGTTCTCAGGCTGGTTACATCTATTAGATTGAACACTGTTGGGCGCTGTTCTCGATAAGTCACACTTTAGTATTATTTGTGCAGATGAGCCTTGTGAATAAATCATACAGAGTGAATTTACCATTTGCACCTTTCTCACTTCACTTTTCTAGCTCGCACTTTTGCCTCCAATATAAAATGTGCCAAATGCACAATGTTTGATGAATTTGTATCTTTTTTCAATGCACTTTTTTGCCTTGTAGATTTATGTGCCACCCATTAAGTGAAGTGACATTGCATAAAAACTTATAAAAAGTGCTGCAAATGTATAATAAATGTATCTAAAAATGAAAAGCTATAAAAAAAAAGTAAAGAAATGCGCCAAAATACTGGCAAAAACACCTTAACATAGTGTTTCCTAAACTGGGATTTTCAAAACTACAACTCCCAGCATGCCTGGTCAGCCAAATAGTGTCCAGGCATGCTGAGAGTTGTAGTTTCACAACATCTGGAAGCTCCCTGTTTGGGACACACTGCCTTAATGAATTACCCCTAAGTGAATACAGTGGTCCCTCAACATACGATGGTAATCCGTTCCAAATGGACCATCGTTTGTTGAAACCATCGTATGTTGAGGGATCCGTGCAATGAAAAGTATAGGACAGTTGTCTGCAACCTGCGGACCTCCAGATGTTGCAAAACTACAACATCCAGCGGTTGGCTGTCCGGTCATGCTGGGAGTTGTAGTTTTGCAACATCTGGAGGTCCGCAGGTTGAAGACCACTGGTATTGGAGGTTATACTCACGTGTCCCCGCCGCTCCGGACCGTCACTGCTCGTCACCGCTCCCCTGGATGTCGCCTTCCATCGCTATCGCTGCGTCCCCGAGGTGTCCCCGATGCTCCGGCAAGGCCTCTGCTTCCCCGGCACCATCACGTCGCTACGCACCGGGCTCCTATTGGATGACGGGACGGCGTGCGCAGCGACGTGATGACGACAATGGAGAGCGCCGACGATGCAGGGGATCCCGAAGAGGACGCGCCGGGGCCCCGAGGACAGGTAAGTGATCTTCAGCGGACCACGCGGGGCACTGTAAACGGCTATCCGGCAGCAGCTGAAGCAGTCTGCGCTGCCGGATAGCCATTTATGCGATGGCCCCGACATACAAAAGCATCGTATGTTGTTCCTTCAACATGCGATGGCCTCTGAGAGCCATTGTAGGTCGGGGGGTCACTGTACATATTTGGATGTTCCCCCAAATCTCCAAGCCTGTGGTAAATTTATGGGCTGTGTTGAGATCATAAGCTTTGAATATACAATATTTTATACACACACATCAGGATAAGAATGTGACATTTAGCTTCTTATAACTATATATAGTTGATCTAAATTGCAATATGCTTCGCTGCTGCCTGCTGCACCATCTGAAGATGCTGATGGTTCAAAATTGTCATAGGAGCCTTGCTTAAAATGACCATTCATATGAATTTGCACATTATAACTGCATTTCCCATATCCTAACTGTAATTATTATTGCCATTTATCTGTGTATATTTGGACCCATATCACCATCCACACAACATCCTTATAAAAATAGTAATCAACCAGACCATAGGACAAATAAAGTGTTCATATGTATACACAGTCGTAGAATAATGACAGGTCTCATGCATGTATCTGTAAACAGTAATGAGACTTACGGTAAGATATTTATTTAATTAGCTTCCAGTTGTTTCCATTTAGCTACGTTTAAAAACTAGCATAATATTGAATAATCGACTTATCTGATTTTCAACTTGAGGTATAATTAATAATAAACTAAAATATATTTGTTTACATTTTTGTATATTTGTAAACAAAATGAAATAAAAGCTATCTATAAACATTCTATTCAATCAGTTAACTTATCATAAACAATTTGTGTGACTCGCATTACTTTTGAAATTCTGTATTTCATTTCAGTCCCATCAATAGTGGTATTTCTGCTGCACACAGTGTGATGTGTCACTGTCACTGCTGAGATCTCTCTGGTACAAATGTCAATGTGTAATCATGTCTCTGCCAACAGCTCCACATTCACCCAAATTGTCAAGGGTATGACTGCTTTAATTTCGCACAAAGGGGCAAATCCTTCAGAAACTGGATGTTTACAGGCATTATTTCTATAAATATGTATGTTTACAATATTAAATAGAATAAAGACTTAAAAAAATTGTCATCATTTAAAGTAATTGTATTAAATAACTTGTATCAAAGAGCTTCATTGTTCAAATGGCTGTGTGTGAAAGAAGATACAATAAGGATATGATTAAAGGGGCACAGTCATGAATTTTTTTTTTGATATGTTGTAGTACTTAAGTACTACAACATATCTCTAATATACTTTTATAAAAAAAAAATGCTTTTAAAACATTTTAAAAGCAATTTGAAATTCGGCCACTAGGGGTCGCCCTCCTAGTAGCCGAATTCAGTGCGGAGTGACATCACTGCAAAATTCCGACTGATTCCGGCAGGGCATCAGTTGTAATTTTGCGCAGGCGCAGGAACATCCAGGGCTGCGCATCGGCTCCCCGCATTTGCCGACGGCCCATAAAAATTAGGCATGTACACCTGGCTGGAAAATGTGGTATTGTCGCAGCTGTAGCAGCGGCCATAAAAATTGCAGCACCATAACAAGTGCAGCAGCTGAGGCCAGAAAAATTAGGCATGTACACATGGATGAAAAATTGGGTATTGTCGCAGCCGCAGCTGTAGCAGCGGCCAGAAAAATTGCAGCACCATAACAAGTGCAGCAGCAGCAGAGGCCCGAAAAATTAGGCATGTACACCTGGCTGGAAAATTTGGTATTGTCGCAGCCGCTGAAGAAAGTGCCCTTAAACATTGCGGCTTGACTCCTAGTTGGTGGCAGATAAGTCACGCAAGTCATCCAGCATTCAGAGTTCAAATACAGCAGCGTGTGGACCATTTTTAGCCCAAGGCAGCTCATCTGATCAGGCCTTGTTCAGTCAAATGTATCGCCCAGTGTCAGTCCCTTCGGGATCCATCCCTCATTCATCTTAAGAAAGGTGAGGTAATCCAGACTTTTTTGACCAAGGCAACTCCTCTTCTCAGTGACAATACATCCTGCTGCACTGAAGGTCCTTTCTGACAGGACACTTGAAGCAGCACAGGCCAGAAGTTGGAGCGCAAATTGGGATAGCTCAGGCCACAGGTCAAGCTGGCACACCCAGTAGTCAAGGGGTTCATCGCTCCTCAGAGTGTCGATATCTGCGGTTAAGGCCAGGTAGTCTGCTACCTGTCGGTCAAGTCGTTCTCTGATGGTGGACCCCGAAGGGCTGTGGCGATTCGTAGGACTTAAAAAGCTCTGCATGTCCTCCATCAACAGCATGCCTGTACAGCATCCTGTCCTTGCCGGCGTGTTCGTGGGAGGAGGAGGATTATTTTCACTTCTACCCCTGTTAGATCCCTGTTGTGCTGTGACATGACCCTTATAGGCTGTGTACAGCATACTTCTTAATTTATTTTGGACCTGCTGAATCCTTTCCGCCATTTCTGTAATGCGGTAACATGTCAGGCACTTTGTGTTTATACCGGGGGTCTAGTAGCGTGGACACCCAGTACAGGTTGTTCTCCTTCATCCTTTTTATACAAGGGTCCCTCAACAGGCACGACAGCATGAAAGACCCCATTTGCACAAGGAAAGATGCTGAGCTACTCATGTCCCATTCCTCGTCCTCTGTGATGTCAGGGAAGGTATCATCTTCTTCCCCCCAGCCACATAAAACACCACAGGAACCAGATAGGTGACAAGGAGCACCCTGGGATGCCTGCTGTGGTTGGTCTTCCTCCTCCTCTTCAAAGCCACATTCCTCCTCTGACTCCTCTTCCTCACAATCCTCTTCCAGCATTGCCGCAGGTCCAGCAAGCCATGCTGATAAGGCTGTTTCTGGTGGTGATGGTGTCCACAACTCTTCCTCTTCATTCTCATCTACTGCCTGATCCAGCACTCTTAGCAGGGTAGGCTCCAGGAATAAAACAAACGGTATGATATTGCTGATGGTGCCTTCAGTGCGACTGACCAGGTTTGTCACCTCCTCAAAAGGACGCATGAGCCTACAGGCATTGTGCATGAGCCTCCAGTAACGTGGAAAAAAAATTCCCAGCTCCGCAGATGATGTCCTAGCACCCCGGTCATACAAATATTCGTTGATGGCTTTTTCTTGTTGGAGCAGGCGGTCGAACATTAGGAGTGTTGAATTCCAACGTGTTGGGCTGTCGCAAATCAAGCGACTCACTGGCATGTTGTTTCGCCGCTGGATATCTGACTAGTACGCCATGGCCGTGTAGGAATGCCTGAAATGGCCACACACCTTCCTGGACTGCTTCAGGACATCCTGTAAGCCTGGGTACTTGAGCACAAAGCGTTGTACAATCAGATTACACACATGTGCCATGCAGGGCACATGTGTCAACTTGCCCAACCTCAATGCCACCAACAAATTTGTTCCGTTGTCACAAAGCACCTTGCCGATCTCCAGTTGGTGCAGACTCAGCCACTGGTCCACCTGTGTGTTAGGGGCCGACAGGAGCGTTGGTGCGGTGTGACTCTTCGCTTTGAGGCAAGTCAACCCCAAGATGGCGTGACACTGCCGTATCCGGGATGTGGAATAGCACCTGGGGAGCTGGGGGGGGGGGGTGCCGGTGATTTGGAGCAAGACGCAGCAGTGGAAGAGGACTCGGCCGAGGATGTTATGGAAGAGGATGGTGTAGGAGGAGTAGAGGAGGTGGCTGCAGGCCTGCCTGCAAGTCGTGGCAGTGTCACCAACTCCTCTGCAGAGCTACGCATTCCATGCTTGGCAGCCGTCACCAGGTTTACCCAATGCGCAGTGTAGGTGATATACCTGCCCTGACCATGCTTTGCAGATCAGGTATCTGTGGTCAGATGGACCCTTGCCCCTACACTGTGTGCCAGACATGCCATAATTTCCTTTTGCACAATGGAGTAAAGGTTGGGGATTGCCTTTTGTGCGAAAAATTTCGGCCGGGTACCTTACACTGCGGTGTCCCAATGGCTACAAATTTTTTAAAGGCCTCAGACTCCACCAGCTTGTATGGTAAAAGCTGGCGGGCTAGCAGTTCTGACAAGCCAGCTGTCAGACACCGGGCTAGGGGGTGACTTTGAGACATTGTCTTCTTGCGCTCAAACATCTCCTTGACAGACACCTGACTGTAGGCAGATGAGCAGGAACTGCTCAAGGCGAGAGACGGAGAGGCGGATGCAGCAGTGGTTGACCTGGCTGAAGATGCTGGACCAGGAGGAGGATGGCGGCTTTGACTTTGTGTGCTGCTTGTACTGACGTGTTGATCCCATAGGCGTTTGTGATGTGACATCATGTGCCTTCGTAGAGCAGTTGTGCCTAGGTTGGTGTTGGACTTCCCATTACTCAGTTTATTCTGGCACAGGTTGCAAATGGCCTCGCTGTTGTCAGAGGCAGACACACAAAAAAAATGCCACACTGCTGAGCTCTGCGATGACTGCATTCTGGTGGTGGCAACAGCATGTGTTGATTGGCGTCCCGTCTGGCTGACCCCGGGTGCCGATGCTTGCTGTCTGACTGTGCCACTAGCTCCTTGCGACAACCTCCCCCTGCTTCCAACTTGTCTCCTCCTCCTCTCTGTCTCCCCATCTGAACTTTCCCCCTCTTCTTCTCTTCTAGCGAGCACCCACGTGGCATCCACGGACATATCGTCATCATCAACACCTTCACCGCTATCTGACACCTCAAGAAAGGAAGCAGCAGCGGGTACAACATCATCATCACACCGTACGTCCATGTGTGTAATGCTGCCTGACTGAGACATATCCCTGTTAACTACATCCTCTGGCAATAATGGTTGCGCATCACTCATGTCTTCAAACTGATGTGTAAATAACTCCTCTGATGGATCATGTAAAGCTGCTGTAGTGCTAGTGTTGGTGGTGGCGGCAGGCGGGCAAGTGGTGGCATGAGAGGTGCCCGAAGCTAAGCTAGAGGAGGAGAAGAATGGTGTGTCAAGGTTCCGAGCGGAAGCTGTAGTAGATTGGGTGTCTTGTGATAGCCAATCAACTAAGTCCTCAGAACTTTGGGGGTTCAGGGTACGTGGCCTCTGAACACTGGCCATTCTAGGGCCAAAGGGAATCCCAGCACCACGACTGCCCCTGCGGGGTAGCCTTCCTCTGCCTGTAATTTTTTTGGTTAAATTTGCACAAGTGTCACACCAAATGTGATTTGCACTGGGTGACACAATTTGCCCTGCAGGCAAAAAAAACTGGTAACTTTTAAGTGAACTGACAGTGACGACTGGTTTTATTTAACAGCCAAAAAAAGGTTTTTTTGTTTTTTTTTATTTGCACAACTGTCACACCTAATGTGATTTGCACTAGGGTGACACAATTTGCCCTGCAGGCAAAAAAACTGCCAACTGTGACGTGAACTGACAGTGACGACTGGTTTTATTTAACAGACAAAAAAGGTATTATTTTTTTAATTTGCACAACTGTCCCACCTAATTTGATTTGCACTAGGGTGACACAATTTGCCCTGCAGGCAAAAAAACTGGCAACTGTGATGTGAGCTGACAGTGACGACTGGTTTTATTTAACAGCCAAAAAAGGGATTTTTTTTTATTTGCACAACTGTCACACCTAATGTGATTTGCACTAGGGTGACACAATTTGCCCTGCAGGCAAAAAAAATGGCAACTGTGACGTGAACTGACAGTGACAACTGGTTTTATTTAACAGCCAAAAAAGATTTATTTTTTTAATTTGCACAACTGTCCCACCTAATTTGATTTGCACTAGGGTGACACAATTTGCCCTGCAGGCAAAAAAACTGGCAACTGTGATGTGAACTGACAGTGACGACTGGTTTTATTTAACAGCCAAAAAAGGGATTTTTTTTTATTTGCACAACTGTCACACCTAATGTGATTTGCACTAGGGTGACACAATTTGCCCTGCAGGCAAAAAAAACTGGCAACTGTGACATGAACTGACAGTGACGACTGGTTTTATTTAACAGCCAAAAAAGTTTTTTTTTTTAAATTTGCACAACTGTCACACCTAATGTGATTTGCACTAGGGTGACAATGAGCAAAAAAGCTTGCCAGCGGAGTTCCCCTTTAAGCAGTGGTCCCCAACCAGGGTGCCTCCAGCTGTTGCAAAACACATGGACTGATATATTTCAGCCCTTTGAATACTGTAGTAGTTAGTTGCTTTTGAAGAAAAAAAGCTTGCCAGCGGAGTTCCCCTTTTAAGCAGTGGTCCCCAACCAGGGTGCCTCCAGCTGTTGCAAAACACATGAACTGATATCTTTCAGCCCTTTTAATACTGTAGTAGTTAGTTGATTGAAGGAACTTAAGTTTTATACTGGAGTACCCCTTTTAACCAGCGGTTCCCTCCCAACCAGGGTGCCTCCAGCTGTTGCAAGACACACGGACTGATATCTTTCAGCCCTAAAAAGGGCTTTTTTGGGTGCTGTCCTTAAAGCAGATGTTACACTAGTGCTTTAGAAGTAAACTGGACCCTGAATACACCACCTAGCAGCAACCTAGCTATCGCTTTCCCTATACAGCAGGAGCAGCTTCTCTGACCCTCCACTTCCTAAGCCTGCAGCATGCTGAATGAGGGTAAAATGGCGTCCGTGCAAGAGGTAGGAGGGTCTGGAAGTGAGGGACTGCTGCTGATAATGTGGCTGTAATGTGTCTGCTAACTCTGACTCACAGGGTCAAAGTTTACTGCAATGTTAAAGTATAGGGGCGGATCGAACTTCACATATGTTCGCCCGGCGATGCGAACGCGAACATGCTAAATTCGCCGGGAACTGTTCGCCGGCAAACAATTCGCGACATCTCTATTCAAGAGTTTACCTATGCTGGATGCCGGACATGTGTGAACAAGCCCTTACAGAAATGTCGAAAACCTTAACATAAATAAACAACATTCACAAACAAAATGTTTATCAAATTAACAGTAAACATACACTATGGCCCTGATTTATCAAACTGTGTGAGAGATTTTCCCACAGCAACCAATCACAGCTCAGCTTTTACTTCACTAGAGCTCTGCTCAGAAAACTGAGCTGTGATTGGTTACTGTGATAAAATCTCTCCAGTGCAAACATTCAAGCACAAAGTCATGTGATTTTCATAGGCAAACATTGGTAGTAATAAGTGTTACACTGAAAATCAGTGGGGGGAATTTACCATTGGTTGCCAGACAACTATTTGGTGGTAACTACCAGGGATGAGCGAATCGAATCTGACGAATGCAAATTCGCTAAGAAGTTCAGAAAAAATTTGATTTGCAACAAATGTGAATATCACAGTGATTCAATAGCGCAAATGGCTTCATTAAACTCTATTTAGTGTGGTCCAGGCTCCAGGGCCTCTAAAATGGCAGATCCACATGTGAGGACATGCATCAAGGAATCCTGGAAAGGCGGGAACAAGGGTAGGCGGGATAACCCTGAATCACATGCAGCCTATCAGCAGCCAGCCACCCCTGTGATGTCACAGCCCTATATAATCGGCAGTAGCCATTCACTTTTGCCTTTTATTGCAGAGAGATAGAGAGGGACACTTTTTACAGCAGCGATTCACCTCCCAGTCACTACAGCGTTCTATTACAGAGAGGGGCCGAGAGCAGTGTGTTGCACAGAACAACAGCGATTCACCTCAAGCCCAAATCCTGCCTAGAAGCACTGCTAGGGAAGGGAGTGAGATTGAGAGAGAAAGTGCAATTTTGGGTGTAGTACACAGCGACTGTGTGCTGCAGCACTGGTGTGTACTGCTGGTGTTGTACAAAAATACTTTTTTAAGCGTACTGGAGCGCATAGTCCTCCCCTCATAAATGCATACCACATACGTACATCTAAGTGGTGTACTATTTTGTTCCTATTAAAGTCTTAAGGGCTTAGATACTGTGAAAGGCCAGCCAAAAGTACACACCGGCTGGTGTTGTACACAAATACTGTTTTAAGCGTATTAGTGTGCATTGTACTCGCCTCATATACGCACTAAGTATGTCAGGCAGAGAAGTGCCAGGATGTGCACAGAGGAGTGAAAGAGGCCTAAATTCATCAGGCAGATGTCGCAGCAGACTAGGGGCGGGTGACAGCAGGGGTCGCAGTGAGATCAGCAACCCATCTGCCGTCATCGATTGGTTAACACGGTCATCCCCTTCACAGGTGACATCTGACACCCCCAGTCAACAGTCGGTGGGTTCCTGAGACACAACCCTCAGTTGGCATGGCCCAGGAGCAGTCCCTATCCTCCCATTGCCTCTGTCCTATGCTGTTTCCTCCCCCACAGAAGTATCTTATGCTGTGGGTTCAGCTCCACTATTTAGTGAGGACGGTCTAGAGGACAGTCAGCAACTAGTGCCCAGCCAAAAAGTGGAGGAGACATTCACCGCTTCCTCCGCTAGGTGGGCAAGTAGTGATGAGGAGAGTGGCGTGGGAGGTGGTGTTCCCAGCGTTAAGGCTCCTGAAGCAGACACTGCTGAGGAACCTGAGGAGGACATCATTGACGTGCAGACACAACTTGATGATGATTAAGCCGATCGCACTTGAGAGCCGGGTGCAGAAGGGGCTTCATCATCATCAGGAGAAGAGGATTGCAGGTTGCCCGTGAAGCAGCAGCTGAGCAAGCAAGGATATAGCATGGTTGGCAGTTAACATGGTGGCAGAAGTGAAAAGTCTGGAGCCAAACTTGCCCGGGGTATACAACCTGCTTTCCGGCAGCCTACCTTCCCGGGAGGTAGTGAAACAGGGGTTCCTGGAGTCGGCGGAAGTAGCAGTCAATCAGTGTGGACTGCTGGTGGGAAAATCAGCTTCTCTGATGTGGCAGTTTTTCATCAAGCATCCGGAGGAGGTTAACATGGCCACATGCAAGATGTGTCTGCAGAAGGTGAAGCGTTGCCAGGGTCCAAATGTTGGCACCATGGGCCTGGAAGAACCGTGGCTCCAATGTGGTGGTCCAGCCTGCTGCATCACCCACTGGCACGCCGCTCCCTATTTCAGACAGCCAAGGCTCCACCACCTCAGCCAAAGGGAGCTGTGTGTCATACCCTTCTTCGCTCCAGATGCTCCTGCTCCTCCTACTTTGAGTCAGTCATTCCGCCAGCAATCCATCAACGAAGCCATGTCCAAGAGACAACAGTATGTGCGAACTCATCCAATGGCGCAGAAGCTGAATGTGCACCTGTCCAAATTGCTGGTGCTGCAGTCCCTCCCTTTTCAAGTGGTGGACTCTGCACCTTTCAGAGAACTGATGGCTTGTGCCGAGCCGAGGTGAAGAATCGCAAGCCGTCATTTCTTTACGAAGAAGGCAGTACCAGCCCTGCACAATTTTGTGGAACAGAAGGTGGGCCAGTCCTTGAGCCTGTCGGTGTGTACCAAAGTGCATGGCAGCGCCAATGTGTGAAGCTGTAACTAAGGTCAAGGACAATACATGTCCTTTACGGCCCACTGGGTGAATGTGGTTCCTGCACAGCCACAACAGCAACTTGGACAGGTCACGCCGCTTCCACCTCCACGCTCTCAGGCCATTGCTCCTGTGACAGTGTGCTATTCTGCCTCCTCATCCTCCACCATGTCCTCAGCCTCCACTGCATGGTCAAGTCTCATTGCCCCTCCAGCATACCAAGTGTGCAGGGCACGGGGGTGTCACACTGTTCTTCACATGGTTTGCCTTGGCGAACAGAGTCACACAGGGGAGGAACTGCTAATAGTCATTCATGAAGAAATTGAATCATGGCTTACTCCACGAAAACTGGCAATGGGAACCACAGTGACCGACAACGGTAAGAACATCTTGTCTGCGCTGTGACAAGGAAGCCTGGAACATGCGCCCTGCATGGCACACATGTTCAATCTGGTTGTCAAGTGGTTCCTGAAGTGTTCCCCCCATCTGCAAGACATCCTAGCAATGGGAAGGAAACTTTGCATGCACACTGCGAAGCACCCCCTCCTTGAGCTGCAGCGTCAGAACGGCATGGAATTCCACCCTCAATATGTTAGACCGACTATACGAACTGAGAAAAGCCATCACCGATTTCTTGATGATCCAGACGGATAGGGGGACTCCCCTGTGTAACTGCAATGTCAATCAGTGACAGCTCATAGGGGACACATGCCATTTGCTCAGGACCTTTGAGGAAGCCACATTATTAGCCAGTCATCAGGGTTACAGGATGAACAATGTAATTCCACTGCTTCATCTACTACAACACGTTTTGGAAACGATGGCTGGTCAGGGCATTAGAGACATGGCGCCTACATCTCATGGCCACATGAGCCCAGTGGGGGCTGAACTGGAGGAGGAGGGGGAGAGTCACAGTGGAGCACAGTTTAGGTTTTGCGAGATGGGTGGTTTTTCTAGTCATCTGACAGGAGAGAAGGAGCAGGAGCAGCTGAAGGAGCTAGAGGGTGAGACAGAGGACCCAGACACACCATGGTAGTATGCATTGGAGATGGAGGCAGGGAGTCCCTCCAAGTCACTTGCACAAATGGCACCATGTATGCTCACTTGCTTGCTTAATGACCGCTGAATTGTCCCCATTCAGCAGCGGGATGACTACCGGCACAAAATGGGGGCCTTTTTTTACACCCACTGAGAGGGAGCACAAACTGACCTACTGCAGAGACATCCTACATAGTCAGTTGGCTGATGCCTATCTGCGCCATCATCCATCCTCTCGCAGGTCTGACTCGAGGGGCCCTCTGTGCTCACCTTCCACTGCCATGGCTGCTGGGGAGGGGTGTGGTGGCAGGAGCATTATCAGCTCCATCAGCAGCAGCCTGAGTCTACAATCGCTGATGAGTACCTTTCTTCACCTGCATAGTGAAGCAACTCATCAGCAGCAGGTAGACGTGGAGCAGGACCTGAACCAGCCGGTGGTTACATACCTTGACATTACCATGCCAACACACCTTGAAGATCCACTGGACTTCTGGGCAACCAAACTTGATTTGTGGCCGCAACTAGCAGAGTTTGGCCTCAACTAGCAGATGAATCAGGCATGGATCAGCCAGGATTTCCATCTACCAATGCCTGATACATCAGAGTAGAGTGACCATGGTGCCACACCAACACTTCACAAATATGGATAGTGCAAAACATATTTAAGGCGCTGCTCTCGAGTTACAGACATTCCTCTGCATCAGACCAAAAGTAAGTATTGAGGATATGCATTATGTAAAATGTAACTTTTAATAATATGCTTAGGATAAAATATAGGCTTGTGCAATTAGTTTTGGATGTAATTAGTTTTTGTCCGAATTGTTCATATTTCGTACATTTGGATTTATCCGAATGTACGAAATATTTACATCCCAATGAATCCGAATTCGTAACAAAACAAATTGTACATGCCTACGAAATTGTGAAAAACTAATTTTATTTTTGTTAACCCCTTAAGGACCGGAGGTTTTTCCGTTTTTGCATTTTCGTTTTTTGCTCCTTGCCTTTAAAAAATCATAACTCTTTCAAATTTACACCTAAAAATCCATATGATGGCTTATTTTTTGCGCCACCAATTCTACTTTGTAATGACGTCAGTCATTTTGCCCAAAAATCTATGGTGAAGCGGGAAAAAAAATCATTGTGCGACAAAATTGAAAAAAAAACGCTGTTTTGTAACTTTTGGGGGCTTCCGTTTCTACGTAGTACATTTTTCGGTAAAAATGACACCTGATATGTATTCTGTAGGTCCATACGATTAAAATGATACCCTACTTATATAGGTTTGATTTTGTCGGACTTTTGGAAAAAATCATAACTACATGCAGGAAAATTAATACGTTTAAAATTGTCATCTTCTGACCCCTATAACTTTTTATTTTTCCGTGTATGGGGCGGTATGAGGGCTCATTTTTTGCGCCGTGATCTGAAGTTTTTAACGGTACCATTTTTGCATTGATAGGACTTATTGATCACTTTTTATTCATTTTTAAATGATATAAAAAGTGACCAAAAATGCACTATTTTGGACTTTGGAATTTTTTTGCGCGCACGCCATTGACCGAGCGGTTTAATTAATGATATATTTTTATAATTCGGACATTTCCGCACACGGTGATACCACATATGTTTATTTTTATTTTTATTTACACTGTGTTTTTTTTTTTATTGGAAAAGGGGGGTGATTCAAACTTTTAATAGGGGAGGAGTTAAATGATCTTTATTCACTTTTTTTTTTCACTTTTTTTTTGCAGTGTTATAGGTCCCATAGGGACCTATAACACTGCACACACTGATCTTCTATGTTGATCACTGGTTTCTCATAAGAAACCAGTGATCAACGATTCTGCCGCATGACTGCTCATGCCTGGATCTCAGGCACTGAGCAGTCATTCGGCGATCGGACAGCGAGGAGGCAGGAAGGGGCCCTCCCGCTGTCCTGTCAGCTGTTCGGGATGCCGCGATTAGCCGCGGCTATCCCGAACAGCCCGACTGAGCTAGCCGGGAACTTTCACTTTCACTTTTAGCCGCGCGGCTCAGCTTTGAGCGCGCGGCTAAAGGGTTAATAGCGCGCGGCGCCGCGATCGGCGCTGCGCACTATTAGAGGCGGGTCCCGGCTTCACTATGACGCCGGGCCCGCCATGATATGACGCGGGGTTACTGTGTAACCCCGCGTTATATCAGAAGAGCAGGACCAATGACGTACCGGTACGTCATTGGTCCTTAAGGGGTTAAAACAAAATTAATTTTCATTTAGAAGCAAGGGACCATTTAATAAAGTGTGTGTGTGTTTCACTTTTTTTTCTAAATTTTGTAAATTTTTTAGGTAGTACTACTACTCCATGCTGGGAGTAGTAGTACCTGTACTAATAGACATATCGCCCTGGGTATCAGTCTGACACCCGATGCGATCGTCCATAATATAGTAGAGATGAGAAGCGGCTCTATACAGCGCTCGCATCTCTGCACTATACTCCGGCCATTCATTCATATTTTCTGCCCAGAGTGGGGATTGGCCGGATGGTTGCAGTCAAACACAGCTCTGAGGGAAATATGAATGAGTGAGTGGCCGGCCGGAGTATAGTGCAGAGATGCAAGCACAGGAGAAAGCCGCTCCGTCTCTGCAATAGACAGGACGATCACATTGGGTGTCAGTAGTGATACCCGCAGTGATCTGTTCTTACCTGCAGGTACTACTACTTCCAACATGGAGCACACTCTTCTCCATGCTGGGAGCTGTAGTACCTGCATTAGTAGACAGATCGCAGCGAGTATAACTTTTGAAACCTGTTGTGATCTGTCTATTAATCCAGGTACTACAGCTCCCAGCATAGAGCAGAGTGTGCTCCATGTTGGGAGTAGTAGTACCTGCAATTAAGGAAAGATCACAGCAGATGTCACTCCTGACACCCGCTGTGATCCTCCTGTATAATGTATAGATGTGGCCGGCGCTCTTCTATGGTCCCCTTCACTGACGTATATATACACATATTCATGTATCCCACAGAGAGTTGTGATTGGCTGGAACCATCTGGCCAATCACAGCTCTCTGAGGTAAATATGAATAGGTTTATGTATACGGCAGTGCAGGGGACCATAGAAGAGCAGCCGGCTGCATATATACATTATACAGGAGGATCGCAATGAACCCCGGCGATCTGTCAATTAGTACAGGTACTACTGTGTTCCATGCTGGGAGTAGTTGTTTCATGCTGGGAGTAGTAGTACTACCTAAAAAAACACACACACACACACACTCTAGATTTTAATTATTGTTGGCTAAATTTTTAGTGCCCTGCCCGCCCATATAAATTGATCCCTTTTTAAAAATAAATAAAAAAAAAATTATGAAAAAGATGAATTTCGGTAGATCCAATTTTTTCCTCACTACGTAATATTTTTTATTTTAGTTTTTTAATGGTACCCTAGGAAATTTTATTAAAAAAGGAATCTCCATCTCCAATAACCATGAAAATTAATAACGAAATCGGCTGAAAACTAAAATAAAACTAATGACATGTTTAACGAATAGCTCCGAAATAACCAATTTATCCAAAAGCCGAACAGTTTCCGAATAGAACCGGAAAAAAATTTATACGAATGCATCCGAAAACAGAATAAAACGAATTACTGTATCCTGAATGTTTAACAGAACCAAAAAAATTTGAATCCGGAAAAAAAAAATAAACAAAACAACATTTTTGGTTGTGCACATGTCTAATAAAATATATGGACCCAAAATAATTATTTCAAATCAAACAAAAGGAAAATTGTGCAAAAAACACCATGTGCCACCTACACCACCAAGTATTGATGTGATGCAAAGACCTCTAAAAGGGGAAATGGAACAACGTATGATCCATTGTAACCTGTGGGGGGTAAAAACTTCCCCTGTAAGGCCCTACTCTCACATTATTAATTCCCTTCTTGGAAAGTGTTACTCACCCTAAAAAAGGCAGCCCCACACAGGAACATCTCCCTATTTCCCCCTACAAAACACTGCATTTCCCAGGGTTTTTAGGTGGAAAGATAGAGTTTCCTGGGTGGGGCTGTTAGGAGTAACAATTGCCAAGAAGGGAATTAATAGGGTGAGAGTAGTGCCTTACAGGGGAAGTTTTTACCCCCACCTGCTACAATGGACAATAATGGTTGTTCCCTTCCACCTTTTCGAGGAAAGTTTTACTCTTCTTAAAAAGTGCGGCCCCACACAGGAACCAATCCCTATTTCCACCTAAAAACCCTGGGAAATGGCAGTGTTTGTAGGTGGAAATAGGGAGAGGTTCTTGTGTGGGGCCGCCCCCTTTTTAGGCCGAGTGACACTTGCCAAGAAGGGAATTAATAACGCAAGAGCGTTACTTTATGCACTCCGGTTCAATTCCGCATTCTGGCCTCTGAACTTGCCTGGAATGATGAGGCCTTGTGCCACATTCAAAAAAGGACTGTCAAGCAGGATTAAAGATGCCCTTGCAGCACGTGATCCTCCATCTTCTTTGACAGAACTTATCCACTTGGCCACACGCATTGATGTGTGTTTTGCTGAGAGACAACAGGAACTGCGCTTAGAGACAGCCGGGCATAACCCAGCAACAAAAAATAACAAAGAACCTGTCAGAACCTTTTAACCCTATAGGTTCTGACACCTGATGCTGCTGATGCCACCTCCAGGCTCTCTCATTCTGCCACCATATGTTCTCCTCATGCTGATGCCAGCTCCAGGCTGTCTCATTCTGCCACCATATGTTCTCCTCATGCTGATGCCAGCTCCAAGCTGTATCATTCAGCCACTATATGGTCTCCTCATGCTGCCGCCAACTCCAGGCTGTGTCATTAAGCCACTATATGGTCTCCTCATGCTGCCACTAACTCCAGGCTGTGTGATTCAACCACTATATGTTATCCTCATAATGCCGCCATCTCCAGGCTGTGTCATTAAGCCACTATATGGTCTCCTCATGCTGCCACCAACTCCAGGCTGTGTCATTCAGCCACTCTGTGGTCTCCTCATGCTGCCACCACCTCCACACTGTGTCATTCAGCCACTATATGATCTCCTCATGCTGCCGCCACTTCCAAGCTGTGTCATTCAGCCACTATATGTTCTCCTCATAATGCCGCCAACTCCAGGCTGTCATTAAGCCACTATATGGTCTCTTCATGCTGCCGCCAACTCCAGGCTGTGTCATTCAGCTACTATATGTTCTCCTGATGCTGCCGCCAACTCCATGCTGTGTCATTCAGCCACTATATGTTCTCCTCATGCTGCCGCCACCTCCACGCTGTGTTATTCTGCCACTATATGGTCTCCTCATTCAGCCACTATATGGTCTCATACTGATGCCACCTCCGGGCTCTGTCATTGTGCCGCTCTGCAACAGTGATTCTAATAGCGATGCGTCTGATCTGCATGTTATTCTAAATAACAGTATTATTTCACTAACCCAGCACACACCCTATGCGTGTAACAGCAAGGCAAAGTGTTCTACACCCCTATTGAGGCTCTCTGTAGGCCAGAAATAGCCGTTTTTAATAGTGATTCGCTGTAAATAAATTTGAAGTAAAACTAATTTTGGGGGAAAATTCTGTGAATTGTCCGAATCGAATTTATAAAAAAAAATCGCTCATCTCTAATAACTACACATTATTTTTGGCACACATGTAACCAACACATTATCATTCTGTGCCAATTACCGTATTTATCGGGGTATACCACGCACCGGCCTATAACACGCACCCTCATTTTACCAAGGATATTTGGGTAAAAAAAGTTTTTTACCCAAATATCCATGGTAAAATGAGGGTGCGTGTGTGTGCGTGTATACCCCGATACACCCCCAGGAAAGGCAGGGGGAGAGAGGCCGTCACTGCCCGCTTCTCTCCCCCTGCCTTTCCTGGGGTCTAGAGCCCTGCTGCCGGCCCTTCTCTCCACCTGGCTATCGGCGCCGCTGCCCGTTCTGTCCCCCTGACTATCGGTGCCGGCGCCTCATTGCCAGCGCCGACAGCCAGGGGGAGAGAAGGGGCAGCGGCACCCATTGTCGGCGCCGCTGCCCCCCCCCCATCCCCGGTGGCATAATTAACTGTTGCTGGGGTCGGGTCCGCGCTGCTGCAGGCCTCCGGCGTGCGTCCCCTGCATCGTTGCTATGCGCTGCATGGCGCGGCGCATGACGTCAGTGCGCCGCGCCGTGCATAGCAACGACGCAGGGGACGCACGCCGGAGGCCTGCAGCAGCGCGGACCCGACCCCGGCAACAGGTAATTATGCCACCGGGGTTGGGGGGAGGCAACGGGGCAGCAGCGCCGGCAATGGGTGCCGCTGCCCCTTCTCTCCCCCTGGCTGTCGGCGCCGCTTCTCTCCCCCTGGCTATCGGCGCCGGCAATGGGGCACCGGCACGATAGCCAGGGGGTGAGAAGGGCCAGCAGCAGGACTCTAGACCCCCAGGAAAGGCAGGGGGAGAGAAGCGGGCAGCGACGGCCTCTCTCCCCCTGCCTTTCCTGGGGGTGTATCGGCGTATCACACGCACATAGACATTAGGCTAAAAATTTTAGCCTAAAAAGTGCGTCTTATACGCCGATAAATACGGTAATCCTACTGTTTCTGGAAGACATATTTGGGCATTCCCATTTATTTAGGTTCTAGTTTTTGACACATACAAAACATTCAGAAAGTCTTTAGATCTAATCACGTTTATTACATTTTATGTTGTGCCTTGTGCTCAAATAAAAAACAGATTCAAGTTTTTGCCATCATTCTGCATTCAATACCCCACAAAGACAAACAGAAAACTACAAATCTTTTCTAATTTATTGAAAAGAAAAATCAGTATTCAGACCCTTTACGTAGTATTTAGTTAAAGCACCTTTGACAGTGACTAGAGCAGGGGTGTCAAACTCAAATTCATCGGGGGAAGCATCAGCAGTTTGGTCACCCTCAAAGGGCCGGTTGTATCTGTAGGACCCCTCCCCCCCCCACATACCGTATATGCCGCCGTATAAGACGACTGGGTGTATAAGACGACCCCCAACTTTTACAGTTAAAATGTAGAGTTTGGGATATACTCGCCATATAAGACTACCCCTCCTACCACAACGTACAGTACCTTGTAGTTCCCCCCACATTGGGTAGGCAGCATGTTCCCCCACATTAGTAGGCAGCATGCTCCCCCATCTTAGGTTGGCAGTATAGTTCCCCCCACATTAGGTAGGCAGTATAGTTCCCCCACATTAGGTAGGCAGCATGTTCCCCCAAATTAGTTGGCAGCATGTTCCCCCACATTAGGTTGGCAGTATAGTTACCCCCACATTAGGTAGGCAGCATGTTCCCCCAAATTAGTTGGCAGCATGTTCCCCCACATTAGGTTGGCAGTATAGTTCCCCCCACATTAAGTTGGCAGTATAGTTCCCCCCACATTAGGTAGGCAGCATGTTCCCCCACATTAGTTGGCAGCATGTTCCCCCAAATTAGGTTGGCAGTATAGTTCCCCCCACATTAGGTAGGCAGTATAGTTCCCCCCCACATTAGGTAGGCAGCATGTTACCCCACATTAGTAGGCAGCATGTTCCCCCACATTAGGTTGGCAGTATAGTTCCCCCCACATTAGGTAGGCAGTATAGTTCCCCCCCACATTAGGTAGGCAGCATGTTCCCCCACATTAGTTGGCAGCATGTTCCCCCACATTAGGTTGGCAGTATAGTTCCCCCCACATTAGGTAGGCAGCATGTTCCCCCACATTAGTTGGCAGCATGTTCCCCCACATTAGTTGGCAGTATAGTTCCCTCCACATTAGGTTGGCAGCACCCCCCCTCCCTCCCCACAGACATACAGCCTCCAGCCATATACAGTGTATGGCTGGAGGCTGTATGTCTGTGTGCTGCCCCCACTGTGATCCGGTCACCGCTCCTCCGGCCCGGGGTCACAATCTACTGCTATGGCCTATGGACCATAGCAGTAGGTGCCAGGACCGGTCGAGCGGTGACCGGAACACTGAAGAAGATAACGCTCCGCCGGTCACTTACCAGGCCCTGGCCGGCGCACGTCCTGCGATAATCCTGCCGTCCTCCTGGTCCTCCCACGTCTCTATGGTTGTACGCACGGGACGTCAGTGACGTCCCGTGCGTACAACCATAGAGGCGGAGGACCAGGAGGACCGAAGGAGGATTGCTAAAGGGCAGACGTTCTCTGGCTTGTAGGCTGCCGCGCAAAAAAAAGCGTAAAAAATAAAACGAGAATAAAAGGTGAAGGCTGGCGGCCGGCGGCGGCTTCGCGGGCCACATGACGAGGCCACATGATGAGAGCCTTCAGCCTTTTGGAGTATAATGCCACAAGGTTTGCACACCTTCATATGTGGATTTTCTCAAGCTCTGTCAGTTTGGATGGGGACTGTCAGTGTACAGACATTTTAAGGTCTCTCCTAAAATGTTTTTTTTTTTTTTTTTTTTTTTTAAATGGGCACTATCATTAAAACGAATTTTTGCTATTGCACTCTTTATGGTTAATAAAAATTATTTCTAATGTACTTTGTTTAAAAAAAATGAAGTTTTCTATGTTTTATTTGTGTTTTAAATAGCTGCCACTAGGTGTCTCCCTACATGTCCAGAGAACATTTTCTCCCGTCTCTTGCACAGACTTTGGACTCCTGCTGGCCTGGCAGAAGTCCAAAATCAAGAAATGCAGTCTGGAGTGCTGAGGGGGGGGGGGGGGGTGCAGCCTTATCCATTCATAGCTCATCTCACACTGAACTGCTCTGGGCTGTGTGTAGCATAGTGAGGGAGGAGGTTCTCCCCTGTATGGCTTCCGATGATGTCACGCCTGCTGGATAATGCCCCTTCCCAGTCTGTGAATCTGGCTTAGACTGAGCAGAAAATACAGAGCAATATTAAGGTAGAAAACTAACAAATAATAAAAATAAAGGCAGGGGGGTGGTTTAAGCCTTTTCTGTGTTGTCTTGTTGTGGGCTTAGGGTCATTGGGGGAGATTTAGCAAAACCTGTCCAGAGGAAAAGTTGCTGAGTTGCCCATAGTAACCAATCAGATTGCTTCTTTCATTTTTCAGAGGCCTTTTCAAAAATGAAAGAAGCAATCTGGTTGCTATGGGCAACTCAGCAACTTTTCCTTTTCCTCGACTGCTTTTGGTAAATCTCTCCCATTGTCTTGTTAAATGGAGAGCCTTTGGCACAGTTTGAGGTCCAGAGCACTATGGATTAGGTTCATCAAAGGGGTATTCTTGGATTTTTAGTGTGAGACAGGGGCAGCAAAGTTAGTCTAGTTACTAATATACTTAAGTTACCTGTGTTTGGTTGCTGGTATAACATGTTTTTTGTATTTCTTTTCCACGGAAGTTCATTTTCTGCAGCCCACAAAAATAATTGGTGTCTCAGACTTTTCCAAGCTTCCTGTGCAGCCCAAGACAATACATCACCAAGTCAGTGTAATGTCCTTTTTTTTGTCTTTGTGTTTTCCAGTCTTGAGGTCTATTCAGACACTGGTTTTTATGTCTGAGCAGTTCTTGTTCTGATTCTTCCTAGCCTTGGAAGAGTTAAGGTTCTCATCCTATTGCAGCTCAGGTGTGGCTTTAAAATCCTATCTCGACTGCATTCTGGTTGCTGGTGATTAGTGCAATTCTGACTATGTCTGCTTTATCATGCACCTTGTATTTATCTTTATTTCTGAGTTTTAACCATGGTCACTTGCCTTGATTATTATTGAGTTTAGCCTGTAGTACTTTTGTCGGTTTTTAGGATTATTGTATGTCTGTTCTGCTTCAGCCTTGTATCTTAGTCCGTGTTCACACTGTGAGAATCCTGACCTGTGTCCCTCCATGTTGTGGAGTTTGATTTTGAATATATCCTGTCTTCTATCTTGAAAAATATCCTGTCTAGTATTCTGACCTATGTTCCTTTGCGTTGTGGAGTTTGGTTTTTTCTTGTATCTGTTTTTATAGAGTTCATGATTGTTGATCTTTAGCGTTTATAGTACATGCACTGATCATAGAGAGCATGATCACTGATCTAGTGTTTCCTCTGTGCTTTACCATTGGTCTATAGTGTCTTCTGTGCTTACTCACTGATCTGTGTCCTCTGAACTTAATCTGTTTATGTTAGTTATCTTAGTCCAGTGTGAACAGTGTTCTATGTTCCTGATTAGTTAAGTGTTTAACATTCAGTTCTTCTGTTCATCCCCTGCATTTTCTGGTTTCTGCTGTTTTCTCATTCTATACCTTCTCTAGTCCATTTATTTGCTGTTTATCTGGATTCTGGTTTCTGAACTGTTTGTAAGTTCACTACATTATGCCCTGTTTGCCTGTTTATATTCTGTCTGGTATATCTGCTTCCTTGGTGGTTTTCCCATTATGTTTCTGGCCTGTGACCGACTTATTATTTGTTTTACGCATACTGTACTTTAGCTCAGGTAGGGACCGGTTGTTGATCTGTCGTTTAGGGTGGTTGTGCAAGTAGGCAGGGAGAGTGTTATTAGGGACAGTTTAGGGCTCACTCTCCCTGTCCCCCCAGTCGGTCATGACAGTCAGGTGCTAAAAGGGGGCTTGGCTGCTTTGTCTGTTGTATGTGAAGCCAGCCCCCTGATGACCTTTAGTGAGCATATGTGCATGCATTTTTTCATTACACTGATCCACAACTTATGTGTCAGGTAATGTCGGGCAAGTCATTTAATCAAAGGGAGCATGGCTGTACTGCAATGGGTGGAGCGGCCGATGTGTGAAAGGAAAATAAGTCACCTCCCACCTTGAAACAAAGGATCCCGGGTATTGTAGTCTGAGGGAGGCCTGGAAACCGGAGGTAGCCAGTTCCCAAAAACAAGCTAGCAGCATGATGGGGGACACAGGACATGGCAATTTACCACCAACACAAGCACAGATTCTTGGTAAACATGTCCATTACTGTATGACATTTAAATACTAAAGTCACCTTATGTTGATAACCCCTTTAAAAATATCTCTGTACTTTGATCCATTTAGCTTTCCCTCAACCCTGACCAGTCTGACTGTCCAAGCTGCGGAAATCCCCCCACCCCCACAGTATTGCCACCACTATGTTTCACTGTAGGGATGGTATTAGGCAGGTGATGATCAGTGACTTGCTTTCTCCAGACATGATGCTTAAAGGAGATCTCCAGCAAAAAATAACTTATCACCTATCCACAGGATAGAAGATAAGTAGCTGATTGTGGGGGGTCCAACCACTGGGGCCCTCCGCGATCACCAATACGGGACCCGGCGCTCAGTGAGGAGCACATGCTGCAGTGGGTACGCACTCCATTCATTCCTATTGGAGCACCGAAAAGACCCGAGTACAGCAGTCAAGTATCATTGGCGTTTCCATAGAAATGTATGGAGCGCGTGCCGTCTACCAGTAGACGGCACGTGCTCCTTACTGAGAGTGCTGGTGATCATCATGGGGGGGGGGGCAAGCAGTCGGACCCCCAGAGATCAGCTACTTATCCCCTATCCTGTGGCTAGGGGATAACTTATTTTTTGCTGGAGTACTCCTTTAAACATGAGCCCAAAAACTTCAATCTTGGTTTCAGCAGATCAAAGTGGCTTGTTTATCACAGGTTGAGAGTCCTTTAGGTGCTGTTTTAGGGTATGTTCACACTGAGGAATTTTCTGCCTCAAAATATTGTTACTTTTCCACAAGAACTCACAGAGATTTTGCGCAGAATTTCGTGCAGAATTGGCGCGGAATTTGAGCGGAATTCCACATGCAGAAATGAAAATTTCAAGCGGAGGAGGAGAACAGTATAATATATATATATATATATATATATATATATATATATATATATATATATTATCCTCTTTTTTTTTCATGCGGAAATTCTGCGCCAATTCCGTGTGAATTCCGCGCCGTTTCCACGCCAATTCTGTGCCAATTCCGCGTGGAAATGATTTTGACTGGAAAAAAAAAATTAACATTGATCTCTATGGGAGAACGACGCTGATTCCACCTGAAAGAAAGAACATGTTCTTTCTTCAAGCGGAACAGACTTCCTCGTCAGAATTCTGCTTGAGGAAATTCCTCAGTGTGAACTGAGGGGCAGAAATTCTGTACAACTCTATGGGGATTTCACTGCTAAATGAATTGGAGAGGAAAAAGCGAGCAGAATTACTCGTGGAAATTCCTCTCCAATTCCTCAGTGTGAACATACCGTTACATACACCCTGTGTGTGGTACCGAGGAGACGTTTTTTTCTGGCCACTGTGCATAGGCTATCACTTGGAGGGAAGTTTGAAACCACTGTCACTATATAACAATATTGGAGCTCAATTTATACTTGGCTGTCTTTGAACCACTTTATTTATGGTGATCCTAATCTCTTTATGAAACTGATTTTTATTTATATAAATTAAAAATTGCATGTTAGTATTTGCATAATCCAGTGATTTGTGTAGATCATGTGTGGTTTCCATCAGAAAAAAGCTAAATAAATGCTCCCATATCATGTGTTCACCACTGTAAGACACAGGATTCCCAGCAAACTGTGTCACTGTTTTATTCTGTAAAATGAAAATCTATGAAATGTATGATTTTACGGGATACATCATGTGTCTGTAAAATAATTCTTTAAAATTGCTCATTCCTGCTAGCTCTGCAACTGAATGTTCTTCCTGCTCTAAAATGTAATAGGCTGCATGTGAAAATGAAAAGCACATAGCCTAGAATGTTTGATTGCAGAATGGTAAAATATTTTCCAAATGTACCCGCAGCAGTAATATCAAAGGTAAGCCATCAAAAGAAACTTGTGTTTGCCTTTACATTTGAACATATGCTGACAAGTGTCAAATAGTATTGCTTCTTGTTTCTTGTGACTGCTTAAAAGGAAATGTATTTATTTTGGAGAAACCTTTGCTTATGAATAAAATCTGACAGAAGAAGGACATTAGGAAGTGTAATCGGGGCTCAGTGCAGACATATAGCCCACGCTACGGAGATCTCCTACATACGTCAACTTAATGAATACTATACTTGCATATTTAGACTGTGCTTTAGTACAAGCCAATAACACAGATGCAGAATCAATGCTGCTGAAGAAAATGGCAGAATTTAGAAAGTGATACTATTTCGTATAAATTAGTCTGTGTCGAATATAGTCAATAAGATGCGGCTGAACAACTGAATTAATTAGTGCACATTTATATATTGACTTACAGTCTACACATATTTCCACTGCTCAACATAGCATTCAGAATCGTAAGCAAATGGCTACTTGTGTGACTTACTGTAATACACTATCATACAAACCTCATTAAAGAAGATAATGTAAACGCCTTACAGGCAATCGATAATGTGACTTTTTACATTTTTCCCAGCCTTTGGGATTCCTTCCAACTAGAGATGAGCGAACTTACAGTAAATTCGATTCGTCACGAACTTCTCGGCTCGGCAGTTGATGACTTATCCTGTGTAAATTAGTTCAGCTTTCAGGTGCTCCGGTGGGCTGGAAAAGGTGGATGCAGTCCTAGGAAAGAGTCTACGAGGACTGTATCCACCTTTTCCAGCCCACGGCAGCACCTGAATGCTGAACTAATTCATGCAGGATAAGTCATCAACTGCTGAGCCGAGAAGTTCGTGACGAATCGAATTTACTGTAAGTTCGCTCATCTCTACTTCCAACCATCCTTTACCTGCTTTATCTGCACCGCAGAGTTCCTATCCACCACTTTATATGGAACTGAAACAACCTCATTCTCTTGTCTGGAGCTATACTGCATTTCTCCGTCGTGGACGTACCCCTACACAGGGGGGGGGGGGGAAACGAAAGAACCTAGGATTATAGTACACTTACACAATACAGCATTCCATGGGTGTCATCCAATACACTGAAGCATTGTGTGTTGTACAGTACAAAGAAGAAAGAGGTGAGCCAGAGGCCAAGGGGAAAGCCTTAAAGTGCTCTCTGCTGACACCTCTGTCCATGTCAGCAACTGCCCAGAGCAAGAGAGGTTTGCTATGGGGATTTGCTCCTACTCTGGACAGTTCCTAAAATGGACAGAGGTGTCAGCAGAGAGCACTGTGGTCAAGCAGATAGGAAATTCAAAAAGAAAAGAACTTCCTTTGGAGCATACAGCAGCTGATAAGTACTGGAAGGATTAACATTTTTAAATAGAAGTCATTTATAAATCTGTTTAACTTTCTGGCACCAGTTGATTTAAAAATTAAAAGTTTTCCAGCAGAGTATCCTGTTAACCCCTAAAGGACGCAGGGTTTTTCCGTTTTTGCATTTTCATTTCTTCCTCATTACCTTCTAAAAATCATTATTTACTCATAGACCAACTAAAAGGTGGTCCAAAAAAACCCTACTTTCCCACACCACTTAACGCCTTAACGACCATGGACGTGTATACACGTCCAGGCAGGATGAACGTTCCCGCACCAGGAGGTGTATAATCGTCCATGGTTCTCGTGGGTGCTGCACAGTGCACCCATGAGATCGCAGCAGCCGTTTTTACAGACGGGACCCTGCCGCAATGCCGGGACCGAAGTAAACTTCGGTCCCGGCAGTTTAACCCTTACAGCCGCGGTCGGAAGTGACCGCTGGCCGTAAGTGTTATGACAGAGGGAGGGGGCTCCTCTGTCTCTCTCCTGTAGCACCCCGCAACGATTGCAGGGTGCTGCTGCTTACCTGGTCAGCCGGGGGTCTTTACAAGGACCCCCAGGTCTGCCCTGGTTATTGCCTGCCAGGACGTGACAGAGGCACGTTCTGATATGCTGACTACTAGTGTAAAACTAGCAGGCAGCATATATGTGCAATGCTTTGGAATACTAAGTATTCCAAAGCATTAACAAAAAGTGAAAATAATCTCAAATAAATAAAAGTGTATAAAAAAAGTGTAAAAAATAAAGTAAAAAAAAAGTGTAAAAAAAAGTAAAAAATTTTAAAAGTGTCAAAAAAATTATAAAAACACATTTCTTAAATAAATATAATAAAAATGTATAATGTGTAGTATCACACGGCGCACATCCGCAGCATATTTTATGCTGCAGATACCCGCCAACAGTCACGATAATGAGCTCCCTGCTGCGGCTGGGTAGTTTTGTGTGTCCACTCATAGTGGCGGATTTCCCGCAGTCATGAGCAGACACACTGAGCTGCCCAGCCACAGTAGTGATCTTGCCCTTGTGACTGCTGGGGGACATCCGCGGTGTGAAATATGCTGCGGATGCGCTCTATGTGACCCTACACTGCGTCCCATTCATACTGCGTTTCCGCAGTATTAGAGGTATCCGTCAGCATCACGTCAAAAAGAGTGATGCTGACGTATACTGTAGCAGCTCCATATATTTCTGAATGAGACTGCTACAGTATACATTGGCATCCCTTTTTTGACATGACAACGGACATCTGTACTGCAGAAACGCAGTATGAATGAGGACTATTCATATAATGATGCCCTGAAAGCCAAAGGGGGCTCCTCTCCTTCTTGGTCCTACCAGGCGGTCAGGCAACCAGATATGGCCTAAGTAGGGGTACTGCCCAGCCCGGGACGAACAGGGTGATGAAATATGGGGCGTATTTCCTCCATTTCAAAAGCGACTTACCAAAATGATGTCTCACAAATAAAGAATTTGTGGGAAAAAATGCTAATTTCTATTTTTTCCACTGACTTTGAAATAATTCTAGCCACACAATTAGGGCTCAACGTACTCACTTTTGCCCTAGGTGAATACTTTAGGGGGTGTAGTTTTGAAAATGGGGTCACATCTGGGGTTGCGGTATTGTTCTGACAGCTAGAATGCTTTGCAAGATGAAGTGTGGCCTATAATTTGTATAATGATATCCTGAAAGCCAAATGGGGCTCCTCTCCTTCTGGGTCCCACCATGTGGCCATGCAACCAAATATGGCCTAACCGGGGGTATTACCGAGCACGGAACGAACAGCGTAATAAAATATGGGCCGCATTTTCTACTTTTCAGATGCAATGTACAAAAAAAATGTACCCCAAATGATGCATTTGTGAATAAAAAAGAAAATTTAAAATTTTTCACTGACTTTGTATCCATTCCAGCCACACAAAAAGGACTCAAAGTACTCACTATTGGTCTAGATGAATACTTTAGGGTTTATAGTTTCCAAAATGGGTTCACTTGTGGGGGTTTTATATTATTCTGGCAGCTAAAACCCTTCACAGGCATGAAGTGTGGCTTATAATCCATTTGGCCTAAAATGAAGCCCTGAAAGCCAAATGGCGCTCCTCTCCTTCTGGGTCCTACCACACGGCCAAGGAACCAAATATGGCCTAAGCGGGGGTCATTCCAAACACGGTCCGAGCAGCTTAATAAAATATAGGGTGCATTTCTTGCAATATCAGAAGTGATGTACAAAAAATATGCCCCACAAATGATGCATTTGTGAAAAAATGCAAATTTCTAATTTTTAACACTGACTTTGTAATAATTCCTTCCAAAAAACTATGGTGGTAAAATACTCACTGTACCCCCTAGCGAATACCTTGAGGGGTCTAGTTTTTAAAATGGGGTCATTTGGGGGGGGGGGTGTTCCTATGTTCTACTATCTTCAAATTTCTGCAAACCTTGCATAGCACATAAAAAAAAGATGTACTTTTCCAATTTTCAAAATTTCAAGTTAAATTGTTAGGCTTCTAATTAATTTACAATACAGGAATATGGGTGCACTTCTGTGTTAGATGTATACAATGACATTGGCTTGCCCTCAACACTGATGTTAAAATTAAGACATTCGCCAGTATATCCTCATATGAAGGACATACCAGAGCCTGCACACCATGCCAAGGTTTCTCAAAATGGTGCGGGACCTAACGCTAATCCTACCTGTGCGTGATAAGCAAAACAGGGGCCAGTGGGCAATTACGGCAGCATTCGGTCGACTCAAAGTCTCCTCCCAGGTACCCTCCAGGTACTGAGCACACATACAATGGGAGGGGGGAGGCAAGCTGCAAGTCCCACCTGAGTTGGCTAATATAGGTGCATGGCCTCACAGGTGCTACCCTAATGCTGCCTGGAAGATATTCAAGGCGCATTAACTATGGAGTTTACACACCTCCAAGTATAAAATTTAAACAAACAACAAAAAACGTGGTCTCAAATGGCTGGAGGTGCTCAACCCCAAATGCGGCTGTGCATTTATACTGGGTGAGCAGATCCTGCCCTTGTAGTCCGTTGCTAGGGGCGATCCCCAGGATAAAAATTCATACAATGGAGGATGTCTGCAGCGGACTACAAGTGCCACAATATGTACCTCCTAGAGTTCCCCCTCAGTAGAGAGAATGCCATGTTCCGAGCTTGGAGGTTTGCTGGAATATTGGAGGTACATAATTTATTTTGTCAGACAGAACCTCGCTACCTTACTTTTGAAGAATTGTCTACAGCTTACTCTCTAGGCCCGGAACGTTATCTCCCCTATTGTCAGGTCATGGCTTTCTTGAGGCCCCGGCTTAGGGACCTTTCGAGAGAACATGCTTCCACTTCTTTTGATTGCTGTCAGGATCCGGGTACTGTGAGGATACTGGTGGTGGATCCTCTGTGTCAGTGGGGTGATGACGTGGGCTGTACCACGGGAACGGAGTCTAAGGGGTTACTGGTATTCACCAGAGCCCGCCGCAAAGCGGGATGGACTTGCTGCGGCAGGTAACCCCCAGGTCATTCCACCCGATAGCGACTCAACCCCGACTGACTGCTGAGATAGGCGCGGTACAAGGGATTAGGCAAGAGCAAGGTTGGACATAGCAGAAGGTCAGGGCAGGCAGCAAGGATCGTAGTCAGGGGCAACGGCAGGAGGTCTGGAACACTGGCTTGGGACATACAAGGAACGCTTTCACTGGCACAATGGCAACAAGATCCGGCAATACAGGGAAGGGGAAGTGAGGTGATATAGACCAGTGCACAGGTGAATTCACTAATTTGGACCAGGCGCCAATCAGCGGCGCACTGGCCCTTTAAATCGCAGAGAGCCGGCGCGCGCGTGCCCTAGGGAGCGGGGCCGCGCGTGCCGGGACTGAACAGATGGGGAACGGGTCTGGTAAGCAGGCTGGGATGCGAACCACGAGCGGGCGCGTCCCGCATTGCGGATCGCATCCCTGCTAGGGACACTATCGCAGCGCTCCCGGTCAGCGGATCCGACCGGGGCGCTGCGAGCCGGTAAACGCTGCGAGCGCTCCGGGGAGGAGCGGGGACCCGGAGCGCTCGGCGTAACAATTGCTTTATTTCTTCAGATTCAGGGCTTCATTCCCAGGGCTATATATTTTTCTACATTGACAAGGTGCTTCGGCTTTGCATTCTTCCCTATTTAAATATTGGGAGGGCAAGCTTGGGAGGGATGACTTGACATTCCCTGTGCTGGAGGGCTGGTCTAAAGTGTGCGAAGCCGCTGTTAGTGAACATTGGAGAGATACTCAATTTAGTATTATGCATCACGCTATCTATGGCTTTACTTTTCTTCACACGCCTGCTCATCCAGATTGCATAGTGGCTTGCCCAAATTGTGGGGCCCGCAGGACGGACTTGCTCCATGGCTTGGTGACTTGCCCCTTATCAAGCAGGTTATGGACTGACCTCTGTGCTCTTGAGAGATAAGCTTAATATTTCATTGTCAGTAGATACAAATCTTATTATACTTCATATAGCTCCTGGGTCCTCGCTAAAAACAGCTAAATCTTTCTTTAAAAAATGGAAGGTCTTCATAGGGATTTTCTTGACTGATGATGAAATTCTGCGGGTTTTGAGACCTTTCCAGGATACTACTTGATGAGAGCAGTGGCAGGCTCTTTGGGCAGATTACATGTTACATATTGGATGGGGCTGTTGGGGATGTCTAGGGCTCCCACGCTGCGCTTGTACTTTTCAACTTATTCACTCTGATAGTAGTGCTTTTGCCCTGTTATTGTGATCTTATGGTTGGTATAGGAGCAGAGGACAGAAGGAGCTCCTAAGAACCAAGTTTTTTTGGGGGGGGGGGGGGTTGGGGACTGTCATTTATACCTGTTCTTGCTGATTCTCGAGCCTCAGGCCCGAATTTTCTTTATTCTTTTGTATACTATATGAACACATTACCAGTGGAATTTCTCGGTTCACATGCTTGTTTTGTTATTTTTCACACACTGTTCACTGTACTGGATCATTAACATTATATTTTGATAGTTAGGACATTTACAGCCGTGCTAATACCAAATCTATTTAATATTTGTTATGCTTTTTTAAGTAAAATGGAAAAAGGGGGACATTTAAATTTTTATTGGGGCTTTATTGACTTTTTTTTTTTTTTTTTTTTTTTTAGATTTTTTTATGTCCCCATAAGGAACTTTTTCTAGCAATAGTTAAACGGATAATACTGTTTAGTGCTATGCTTAGATAATGCTAGCACTAGTGCTAATCAGCGATTACAAGGCAGACCAGAGAAAAAGACCCCAAGAGAGAGGCAGAGGCAAGTGAGGGAACCTCTGTCCACCATCTTGATTGATTTCCTCCCCACAGATGTGCTGCAGGTGATCGGATGAACCATTAGACTGTCACATTGCAGCAGATAGCGTGATCAGTATTGATCACAACATTTTAGTGGTTAATGGCGGACATCAGTTTTATCTATTGATGGCATCCAGGAGTTGCTGTGCATGAAGCACAGCTCCTGTGCTCGCTTAATGTACAAGATGTAAATGTACATCCTGGTATAACAACTATGAACTTTTACTTTGTCCAAAAATAATCCCAATTTCTACTCCAAATATTACCTCTAAGCCTTCCAGACACTCTATTGGTGTAACAACATTCATTTCATTACAGAGCACATAACACGAGTAATCCTTTGAAGGAACATTATTTATTCCTATGAACAGTACTAATTGGGGCAATCATTGTATCTGAATATCCAAAATATTTTGAATAAGTTGCCTATATCAACCAATAGTTACTTAGATTAGGGCATTGCCCCAACAAATTAAAGAGAGACCCCCTTTTACCCGCATCCTTTCCAACAATTTTCTTCCATATCTGGATACATACTTACAATCATTTTAGGAGTATAATGCCATCTTAATAAAATTTTATATTTACTTCTATGTATTCTGTACATTGTAGCAATCTATAGGTAATCCTGAAAGTGTTTCTCCATTCCTCATTGGAAAAGGTTTTTTTTTTATTCCATTTATATCCCATTCCCAACAATAAAAACCCAAAAAGGATTATTTTTTTTTTCTTAAATAATTACATACCTCTTCATTATTGCAGATAAAAAATTCAGTTTCTGGAAAGACTATTATCTATCAGTAATTATTTAAATTTCTATTAGATAACTGGACAACAAGGCTACATACCTATTTAAGAAATGCATTAAAAACACACAAGTTTGTCAAAGCCTCTTTAAATGTTTTTGTAAATATAATTCAAGATGAGACTATAAAGGAATAGAGAAATAAGAATATATGTGTTTTTGTAGCTCTAAATAAATAAAGTTGGTTTTCTAAAAATAGTTTTTTTTTGTTTTGTTTTGTTTTTGCATTGCATCATCATTTCTATTTCATTTATAATGTTTATAGTCTCCTTAGGTTACTTTAATTATTGACTTTGTTTTTTAAACAAATGTACATGTACATTACTGCCTGTATGTAAAAATGCAAAGATGTTTGTAAGAGCAGACATAACAAATACTCTGACTAGATAGCCCTTGGGTCCTATAAAAGGCCCAAGGCTATCTTATTTACCCAGTCAATCAAAGACTGCATTGCCAGAGCTGAAAGGCAAAGAACAAAGGAATTTATTGCAGTGCTTAAAGGGTTAAACCTCTTATCAAATACACGTAGCGAGTTGTACATAAGTTGCCAGCAGGTAGCACAGTCTTAGATCGGAAAGAACCAAAGATCTTCCTTCAGGGTATACAGCAGCTGAAAAGTAATAGAAGGTTTGAGTTTTTTGGTTTTTTTTTTTCAACAGAGGTCATTTACAAATCTCTGTAACTGACCGACACTAATTGATGAGAATTTTTTCTTCTCTGAAATACCCTTTTAGGCGGATTCAGCTGTGAGTTTGAAACAGGTTGTGCCTTCCGTGGCAGATTTTATGCAGCGGAATTTCCAATGCAGAAAATGCGCTGCAGAAAACCTGCCGCAAAGAGACTGTCCCAATTCAAACTCCCACGGAAACATGCTGCTATTTCACAATTAAATCCGCCTCTGAGAATGGACTCTAGGTTGTATTCACGTGTACAATATCCTGTGCATACTTATTGTGCAGTATTTTCAGCCTCAGAATTCTGCATTCAGTCATTTAGTTCACATTGAAATCTGCAGCTTCAAATCCTTCACAGGATACTGTGTGTGTGAATACACCCTTAAAGAGAACTAAGCATCAGATTTTTCCATATATATTAGTTATATATGGTAAAATCTTCATCCTTACTATCCCCAGGGGACATTCCTGCCCCCAAGGGATGGTGAGGATATTAGTTTGTACGTCTCCCCCGCTGCCCCTGTAAGTAGTCCCCTGGGCGGGAAGCTATATTTACCTAGCCCCGTCGGTTGTGCTGTAATCATGCACTTTCCACATGATTGACAGCTTGCGTCACCGCTCTACTCGTTCTGCTTAGGGAGCAGAGCGATAACGCAAGCTGTCAATCACATGGATAGTGCATGATTACAGAGAAGTTGACAGGACTAGGTCAGTATATCTCCACGCCCAGGTGACTACTTACAGGGGGACTTACAAACTAATATCCTTACCATCCCTGGGGGCAGGAACATCCCCCAGGGATGGTGAAGATGAACATTGGTAAAATCTGATGTTTGGTTCCCTTTAAAGGGGTACTCCGCCCCCAGACTTGTTATCCCTTTTACAAATAACATGCCTGATCGCGGGGATTTCCGGATCTCCGGGCCAGGGCTAAGGCGTTACAGACACAGGCTTCCGTGATCTTGATATCTCGATACCCCCTTCCATTCATGTCTATGGTAGGGGGCATAATGGCTGTGTACGAGCTGCCAGCCTCCTCCCATAGACATGAATGGAGGGGGCGTGGTGTGACGTGACGATCATGGAAACCCCAGGCTTCCCTATCCGTAACGCTGCTGTGCCGGCCCGAAGATTGTGAGGGGTCCCAGCAGGCGCATTAAAGTCCAAAATAGCGTATTTTTGGTCACTTTTTATATAATGAAAAAATTAATAAAAAGTGATCAAAAAGTCCAATCAATACACAAATCCCACCACTAAAAACTTCAGATTATGGCACAAAAAATGAGCCCTCATGGCGACCCGTACACAGAAAAATAAAAAAGTTATAGGGGTCAGAAGATGAGAATTTTTAACGTACACATTTTCCTGCATGTAGTTATGATTTTTTTCAGAAGGACGACAAAATCAAACCTATATAAGTAGGGTATCATTTTAATCGTATGGACCTACAAAATAAAGAGAAGGTGTCATTTTTACCAAAAAATTTACTACGTAGAAAAGGAAGCCCCCAAAAATGTTGTCACACAATGAATTTTTTTTCCGTTTCGCTGTGGATTTTTTTGTAAAATGACTAATGTCACTGCAAAGAAGAATTGGTGGCGCAAAAAATAAGCCATCATATGGAATTTTATGTGCAAAATTGAAAGCGTTAGGATTTTTAGAAGGTGATGAGGAAAAAATTAAAATGCAAAAATGGAAAAACCCTGCATCCTTAAGGGGTTAAACTGTGCCACAATCTTGTGCCAGAATTATGGCACATTTTTTGGAGCACAATGTTGCATCTCAAAGTATCCCTGTCATTACTAAAAAAAAACTTTTAACATGTTACGACATGTGAAACATGTCAAAAGACATGTGAAAAGTTATGATCAGTTGGGTTTTGGTACTGAGACCCCACTGATCAGTCATACTTCCTTGGATGGTCCCATAAACTTATAATGGGGCCATCTAGCAAAACTGGACAGAGATCACTGTGCTTAAAGTGTATCTGGCACTTAAAATAACTTTTGATATGTCCTAGAGATATGTC
The DNA here is from genome assembly GCF_029499605.1 of Hyla sarda. NCBI lineage: Eukaryota > Metazoa > Chordata > Amphibia > Anura > Hylidae > Hyla > Hyla sarda. Next base: position 216,115,791 of record NC_079190.1, on the reverse strand, counting down.
TAAAGTTTTGATCAGCAGGAGTCTGAGTGTTCAGACCCTCACCAAATGTTAGAACAAGTAGGGAGAAAAGCGTAGCTGATGGTTTCAGCTATAGGTCACAGTCTGAACACTCAGATCCAGGCCAAACAAAACTTTAGATATGTCTCTATAATATGTCAAATTTTTTTAAAGTGACAATACCCATTTTAGCACACGCTTCTTCCGATTGATTCTACTAATCGGCTGGTTTCAGGCACTAAGACTCCAACCAATAAAAACTTTTGACAAGTCTCTGAAGATTGGATTGAAGATTTTGAGATTCCCACATAAGTCTTTGCGGAAATCCACAATAAGGGTGCGTTCACACGTGCGGATTTTCGCAGCGTATTTCGATGCGGATCCGCCGCTGAAGGACCTCTATATGCTGCTTTTACATGTGCCTGCTCGGAGCGGCAATAAGCCGCTCCGAGCAGACACACTGCGATGTGCGAGTCGCCACGCACATGCGCAGTATACTCGCACATCGTGGCAGCTCTCGGCCCAGCTCATTGAGCTGGGGGAGTGGCCGCGATGTGTTCGAGTACATCGCAGTGTGTCTGCTCGAAGTGGTGTATTGCCACTCCGAGCAGGCACATATAAAGGCAGCATTTAGAAGGTCCTTCAGCGGCGGATCCGCAGCGAAATACGCTGCGAAAATCCGCATGTGTGAACGTACCCTTAAGCCGGAGTATATTGGAAATTGCCTGCAAATTTAAAACATTTTTAAACAAGTTTTTTGTGGATTGTCGCTGAGCATTCTTTAAAGCCCATCCTATTTCTTTCCACTGTAAATGCATAAATTTCACTGAATTGTTCATCATGTGGCCCAACCCTAAAGCCATTTTAATATAAGCTTATTTGGCATCTTTATTACATACATTTTTGAAGACTGTTATACAGAACTAAGGTTAATATATGAGGCTATTAATATTGATGCATAAAATTTGGAGGAGATTTATCATGACTTGTGCAGAGAATTAGTGGAGCAATTGCCCATAGCAACCAATCAGATTCCAGTTTTTATTTTCCAGAGGTCTTTTTAAAAATGAAAGATGTGTGTTACTCTGTAATATAAATCTTCCCAAACATGTTCATATTTTACAAATATTTGGGGAGATTTATCAATCTGTTAAGGTAAGATTGTCGTTGTTACCCATCACATTAAAAGATGACTTGTCTTTGGTTGCTATGGGCAACAGAATTCAACCATAGGACAGCTTGATGAATCTCCCAATAATGAAAAATTTTCTAAATGCAAAATGGTCTTTGTTGCCAATAGCAAACACAAAAACATGGGGGCTCAACCTGTATATCAGAGTGCATATCAGGGTGCAAAGCAGCATATCCCAATAGCCATATATAGAACAAAAGGAGAAAAAAGTGGATATACTAAAATGCAGTGCACACCTTTCAGTAACAACAATATTCTGTATAAAATATTAATCTTTATTAGCAAAAAATATACAAAAATACAGAGATACAAAAATTAAATTAAAAACAATTAAAATTGCTCTAACCAGAGCAACCTCCTACAAAAACATGAGGGAAGGCTATAACCACCCTAAAGGGGGGCACATGTATATAAATGGTAGGCAGATAATACTGCTCAGTCCGTCTAGAGTCCCAATCTCATGTGTAAACCATATATGTGGCAGAAAAAACACCTGACCCCCCCCCCCCCCCTCGGTGTGGCAACCTGTCCGGGGGCGGCGACGCAGGTCCAATAAGAACCGTAGTGGCATGCTTTCCTCAGCTAACCCCCCTTGAGGTCCCAGCGGCCTCATTGGACTGGCCTTTTGCATAGTCGAAACTCCATTTACATGCACTGTTCTGTTTTTTTGAATAGTCCCAGTGACCGTTTACTTTGACATTTTTGCACTTTTTGGGCTACCCTGTGCTATGCCTTAAATGTGGTGGTTTATTGTTTTGGCCTGGCCTCTGGGCGGAATCTTTACTTCTATGGGTTATCTTTCTTTACTGCGTGCTTCCACCTTCTCCCCCCCCCCCCCCCCCCCCCGAGGCCTTGACAAATCTTGATATGATGGTATTTGGAATGTTCATATTTTTGTACTGTTTTCCTCTGGCCCATGTGCCATTGGTTTATACACTGTACTGTTTTGTTGTTCCCACCTTATCTCCTGTCTCCCTCCGTTTGTGTCTGTTTGTCTTTCCCTTGTGTTTTTTCCCTGACTTCTGCCTTGTAGGTTGTCCCTCTTTTCTTTTTGTCGCCTTTTTTCTTTTTAGGTCGAGTACTGAACCCTGGCACAATACCTACTCCGATTAGTCCACTGATACATCGCCTTCCTGTCTGTATAGTGAGTACTATACATGGCACCTGTTCTCCTCCCCTATAATCCCTCATGGCTAAGTGCGTTTCTCTGAATGTGAAGGGCCTTAACTCCCCCCGTCAAACGGCGTCTGCTGCAATGGGAACTGGTGGCTCTTAAGGCGGATATTATATATCTTCAGGATATGCACTTTGACAGGACAGGTACCTTTCAATTTCTCCACCACCTCTACCCCCAGACATATCTGGCTTCCACGGATAGGAAAGTCGGGGGAGTTGCCATTCTGATTTCACGACACAGCCCCATACAGGTCACCTCCTCCTTCACTGATCCCTCAGGCAGGTTTGTAATTTTGCATGGCTCCCTGGGAGGGAAACCCCTGCTGCTTTGTAATGTCTACGCCCCTAACTCTACGACGGGTCTTGGCGCATTTACATAAATACCCGTCCTCGGCCTGGTTATTGGGGGGAGACTTTAACCTTGTCTTTTCTCCTTCAATGGATCGCCACTCCTTAACGAATGCCCGACTACCCGCCCCCCAGTTGCGTCTCTCCACACTTTTCCGACAACTAATCCGTTCGGCTGCGCTCTACGACCTCTGGCGCGTTAACCATCCGTTGGATCGCTCCTTCTCTTTTTACTCCCACCCTCATAGACTCCATACGCGTATTGATTATTTCTTTGGTAATCTCCCGCTGTTGCGCATGCTCTCCTCTGCCTCTATGGAGCCTATCTCCTGGTTCGACCATAGCCCTGTCCTTGCATCCTTTTCTCCGATTACTTCCTCCCCACGTCGATGTCACTGACGTCTCAATGACTCTTTGCTCAAATCTCCTTCTTCCCGGGACTCGATCTTAAATAGTATCACTGAATATTTTGCGGACAATGAAGGCTCTGTGTCCACCCCGGCAACTCTGTGGGAAGCGCATAAAGCGGTAGTTAGAGGCCATTGTATAGCTTTGGGCTCTAGGCTGAAGCATGATACCTTGATCCGCTCCCGGGAACTTGGGGCACAAATTTCCTCCCTAGAAACTCTCTTGCTGTCTACCCATTCCTTTACAGTACTGAGGCGTCTGGTTGCTGCGCGGTCACAGCTGGGTGACTTAGCTCTCCAAAAAGTTGAATGCCAGATGCTTTATGCTAAACAGAGATTTTATGAAAAGGGTAATAAGGCCCACATGATGCTGGCTAGATGCTTGAGGGACCGTGCGGCTGCTCAGACGCCTTCTGCTTGACGAGATGCTCCAATATTCTCCAATACCACCCTGACTCCATCTCTCGCCTTTTCCATGACAACTATTCTAAACTCTACTCTCTTCCTTCACAACTCCCCTCGAACCCAGGAGAGCGTGCGGCAGCACTAGAGTCATTCCTTTCCAGGTGCAGCCTTCCGGTTCTCTCTGTGAATGACAGGGAGTCCCTGAATGCTCCAATCACACTTGAGGAATTGTCGGAGGTTCTTAAATCTCTCCTGACAGGGCACTCTCCGGGTCCTGATGGGTTTACTTACTTATATTATAAAACTTACTCCTCTGTCCTTCTCCCTAAGCTGGTTCCTTTGTTTAACTCTTTCTTGGGGGGGGGGGGATCCCGCAGACCTTTCTTCACTCCTTAGTTACACTGATTCCAAAGCCTAATAAGGACCCGCACAATTGCTCTAGCTACAGGCCCATTGCCCTTTTGAATTCGGACCTAAAATTTTTCCTAAAATTCTGGCATCCCGCCTCTGTCATTTTCTCCTCAACCCTTATTCATAAGGACCAAGTAGGTTTTATCCCCTGTCGGCAGGGTGGTGATAACACGCGAAGGGTAGTGGATCTCATTGACCTACTTAATAAGAGATCGGAACAAGCCTTAATTTTAAGCTTAGATGCCGAAAAGGCTTTTAATAGACTGGGCTGGCCATTTATGTTTGCCACTCTTCAGAAATTTGGAATCGCGGGCAACTTTCTCACAGCTCTGGGGGGTCTCTACTCCTCCCCTACTGCTTCTCTTAAGCTACCGTCTGACTCCTCTCCTCCCTTTACCCTTTACAATGGCACCAGACAGGGCTGTCCATTGTCCCCCCTGATCTTTTCCCTGTGCATAGAGCCGCTGACGGCTTTCATACGGGGGAGTCCGGATATTTCATGCATCACTCTTCACGAGAGAACTTTTAAAGTTTGCGGACGATGTCCTGCTTACCCTTACTAACCCCCTCTTGTCCTTACCAGCATTGTACAAACTCTTACATGAGTATGGCCTAGTTTCGGGGTACAAAGTCAATCTCTCCAAGTCTGAAGCCATGCTGGTGAATCTCCCGCCCTCCTTGGTGTCCCTGCTGCGTTCTAACTATTCTTTCCGCTGGTCTCCCTCTGCTATTAAATACCTGGGAGTCTCTCTCTCCCCTTAGTATTCCTCGCTGTATTCTGTAAATTTCCCCCCGTTGTTCCAGGAGTTACGCTTCTTGTTGGAGAAATGGAGGACGCAATATATCTCCTTTTTTGGGCGGATCGCGGACGTCAAAATGACCATACTTCCTAAACTGCTCTACTTTTTTACAACAATACCGGTACGGGTGCCCTTGGCGATGCTACGATCATTCCAGTCGGCTATTTTTTTATTTATTTGGTATGCTAAAAGGCACCGGCTACCCATGTTTGTGATGTTAGCCGTTTTGCCGGGGGTTTGGGAGTACCTCATGTGACCAAGTACTATTGGGCAGCTCATCTCTGTCCTCTGGCTGCATGGTTCACTCACCTTGCCTACAGCAAATGGATGGAGCTCTAAAATCTATGGCTAGCACCTATACACCCCAGTACTTTTCTGTGGTCTTTCCCACTGCCACCACATACTCATGCACTTTTGGGCCCCATATCTTTCACTAGATATGTCTGGACCTACTGCTCTAGGCGGTTTGGACTCCTCTCCTCCTTCTCTCCTCTGCAGTCTTTCCTCTATCACCCTGGCTTTCCCCCTGGAGGCACTTCACACATGGTCCAGGGCTCCCCACGAACTTTGAGAGGTTGTGTAGGAGTGGGCCTCAGATGAAGGGACTCCTCTCAAGCATCTACTCTCTTCTAATCTCCCCTGCAGATGGGGCTCTCCCCTCCCATCTTTATATGAAGCGCTGGGAGGAGGCCCTCAACACTTCTGGCGGGTGATCTGGGACAGAGCCTCTCGGGCCTCCATCTGTACGGCATATAAGGAGACTCAGTTTAAGATGCTCATGGGATGGTACCACTCTCCTGTTCTGCTTAATAAATTGAACCCAGATATTCCACCTCAGTGCTGGAGATGTGGAGTAGGGCTAGGTAATGTTTACCACATATTCTGGACCTGCCCGCTCATCATCCCGTTTTGGGAGACTGTTCAGCGTTTGCTCCATGATATTCTAGAGACTAGGGTTCCCTTAGACCCCCTGGTGTGCCTATTGCATCTGTCTACTAGAGCCTTGGCCAAACGGCCATTTAAACTGTTTCTGCATGTGGTATTAGCGGCCAAGACTCTTATAGCTTAACATTGGAAGCGGACCTCCCCTCCATCTGGGGGTGAACTCATGGCTAGAATTCGGGAAATTTGCTCTCTGGAATCAATGACTGCCTCCTTAAAAAACACTATCCCACACTTTATTTCTGTATGGGAACCATGGGACAGGTTCACTGATAGACAACCCCCTTGATATCTGCACTCCCCATAGACATTTTCTCCATCTCTCACACATCTCTTTCTCTCTGTTCTTTTCTGTGTACTTCCCTTTTGTGTCCCCTCACCCTACTGTTATTGTTGTCGTCTCCCCTTCCTCCCTCCCACCATCTCCCTCCTCTCCTCCATACCCCCCTACACCCCTCCTTTTCTCTTCCCCTTCCCTTATATTACTAGTAGGCTGACCGAATTTATCGTTTTCTGGTCCTCCTTATTATGCATTGATGCTGTGATAGCTCGTTTTTTCATATTTTGTCTGCATTCTTATTGTTTTGTGCACCTCTGCAGTTTTGGGGTATGCACCCCCAATTATTACCGCTTGTTTGTACTTTGGTTATGTAAAAATCGAATACAAATTTACAGTTTAAAAAAAAAATGCCAACCTCACACAACGTTGTCAGTATACAAATTATGGCTCTTAGAAAATGGCGACGTACAAACATGATTCTTTTTATCAAAGAAAGTTTTTATAGTATAAATACAATAAACCATAAAACAAAGTACATAAATGAGGTATCACCATAATCGTATCAACCTGCAGAATCGTATCAACCTGCATTTTAACAAAAACATTTTTTGTGTAAAAGTGATGAGCCATACAAAACATATAAAAATTAGGTATCATCATAATCGTACCGAACAGAGAATACAGATAACAACATGTCATTCTACTGCATAGAGAATGACAGTAAAAAAAATATATAAATAATGGCAGAACGTTTTATTTATTTGTACCACCTCATAAAAATTGAATAAGAATTGATCAGAGTGTCACATGTACCCCAAAATGTTAACGATGAAAACATCAATGTCTCATAAAAATATATTGAGACCCAAAAACCTTTGCATCTTTATATGATGTCTACAAAATATCCTAAGTTAAAGGAAGATTCAAAATCCACACCGTGCTTAATCATGTCGGAGGCCTGTGTGTGAGTCTTGGAGCGTTCTAGGGCCACATATTGGACATTCCAAAATTCATCAGAATTAGTGGAATAAATATTAAGTTGCATTTCTCTATCATCACACGCTGTGTTATGGAAAACATTTCGAAAATAATATATCTGCAAGAAAATTTTTAAAATTTTTATTCCACTTTGCTTTCATTTACATCAAACACCTAAAGGGTTAATAAACTTTCCAAATGTCATTTTGATTACTTTGGGGCAGTTTTTATACTGGGATGATTTATTGGGGTATCTAACATACAGGCCCCTCATATCTACTTCAGAACTGAACTGGTCAATAAAAATATCTGATTTTGAAATTTTCTCTAAAATGTTGAAAAATGCTGCCAAACTTCTAAGCCCTGTAACGTCGTAAAAAAGTAAAAGAAAAGTAAAATTTCACAAATTATGCCACCAACATAAAGTAGACATATTGTAAATGTGAATTAATAACTAATTTATGTGGCATGAATATCTTTCTTACAAGTAAAGAATCTGGAATTCAGAAAAAAATGCTACATTTTTAATTTTTCACTGAATTTTTGAGTTTTTCCACACAAAAATGCAGAATGTATGGTCCAAAATTTACCACTAACATTAAGTACAATATGTCATGAAAAAAACTAATTCTGATAATTAAACGTGCCCTGAAGCTATCACAACTTAAAGTGGGACAGGCCAAATTTGAAAAATGAGCCTTGGTCCTTAAAGGGGTACTCTGTTTGAAACATCTTATCCCCTTTGGATGAGATGGGACCCCACCGCTAGGGACCCCCACGATCTCAGGGCTGGCAGCGACAATGTCCGGAACATGGAGGCGTGCAGCTTCCGAGTTTGTGACATCATGTCACGCCCCCTACATTCATGCCTATAGGATTTTGTGTGACGGCTGGTACATAGCCATCACGCCTCCTCCTTTAGACGTGAATGGAGGGGGCGTGGCGGTCCGCATCACCAGTCATGAGGCACGGAGTGGAATTCGCTCCGTACACCGAATGACAGTGGTGCCGCACCTGAGATCGCAGGGGTCCCCAGTGACGGGACCCCCATGATCTAACATCTTAGAGATGTTTCCAGCGGAGTACCCCTTTAAGGCCAAAATTGGCCTGGTCCTGAAGGGGTTAAAGTAGTTGTTTCCAAATCAGTGTTAGCCACCCTGTGCACCAATAACAGTACCAGCTACACTGTTTGCCACTAAAAATGATATCCACGGTGCCCCCATAAGAGTGCTAGGCACGCAGTGCACATTATACTAGTGCTAGTCACAGTGTTACCATTAGTATTAACTACACAATGACATCCATTAGTAAAAGAGACACAGTGATCCTTTAATACTAACCTGTCCTCACTCATGAGCTATGCACCTGTCAACGTCATTCTGACATGGAAGATACTGTAAGCAGATATCAGAGCGTGCTCACATCTATCTTCCAAGATGGGCAATGTTATCTATGAGCAATGCAGGGGCGAGAGAATGGAGCTGCTGTCTAGAGGAACTCTGTTGTTTTCACCAGAATTAAATAGCCATCCTTTGACAGCCGTGCATTTCTGAACTATCAGAATAGAGACAAGCATTTAAGA